>NW_007900914.1:0-509 GCF_000696425.1 Galeopterus variegatus
GTTCAGAAATCCCAAATTGGAATAAAAACACAATGAACTTGGTGGAGACTCCTGCAAGGCACGTGATCATGCTGAGCAAACCATAAGGTGCTGTACAAACACAAGGTGGTGCCTGCCTACTCTCTCCTGGTCAAGGCCCTTCCCTTTCCCTCTGGAAATGCCATAGATGAGTGAAAATGGAAAGGCACAGAAAAACCAACAGCCCAGTAACTAACCAAAAGCATTTTAAACCTCAGAGAAGATTCTTTTCAAGTTTGTGGTATAGTTTCAGGGTCTGCTCTCCAGTGACCACCACAAAGGGTAACCTGGAAGTTGAAACGCTTGGCTTGGGAGCCTGAGCATGTCTGTGCCCAGCAGGCAGATTGAAGAGGAATTTTTAAAGTCCAAATAGTTCTGCATTAGGGAGACATTCTTCTAATCTTGCCCCTTACCAGTGGCCAGCGGTCAGATTGAGTAATTAATGTGCAGTCTTTGGATGAAAAAAAAAAAAAAAATAAGAATTGAATATG
>NW_007900915.1:0-509 GCF_000696425.1 Galeopterus variegatus
TTTGAAGAAATACTTCAGGATCTTGATCCCACTTGTTTAAAATTTCCATTGAAAGCTCTGCTCTTCTTTGGAGCTGATCTGGGTGCAACAGTTTTGGCACCCATCAAGTGGAAATTTGGTTCAACTGTCATTTTCCAGTCAGAATTGTATAAGCTGAACCAACCGAGATGTCTGTGATGCTGGTTGTTGTTTTTGATGTTAGTTGTCAGTTCTCTTCAAATAGAGCTTGAACAAGATCAATTTTTTCCTTCCACAGTGATGTGGATAGTCTGCCATTGTGGGCTTTAACATCATCTCATTCCTTCTTAAAACGAGTTATCCATTTGTAAACTGCTGATTTCTTTGGGGTATTGTCCATATAAACTTTCTGTAAAGCATCAGTGATTTCACCATTCTTCAACCCTAGCTTCACTATAAATAGATGTTTGTTTTTGCTTCAATTTTAGCAAAATTTCTGTTGTTCTGATAGGGGCTCTTTTCAAGCTGATGTCTTATTCTTCTTAATGCCT
>NW_007900916.1:0-509 GCF_000696425.1 Galeopterus variegatus
TATGGGGCAGGATCCCTCCTGGAATCAAACAAGGTCAGAGGATTTCTTTATGGCCAGCTCCAAGACAGAAGGGCAGGGGAAGATTAGAATCCTGCCTTGAGCAGGAAAAGGAGCAGGTGAAAGGAAGCCAAAAGAAGGTCAGAGAGTTGTCACTCAGGAAATAATAAGGCTATGGGAGTTATAAGCCAGGAACCATGCACTAAAACCAATATATATACGAGGGTACTTCAAAAAGCTCATGGAAAGATTTGTATTAACTTTTAATTCTATTTTCCACAAACTTTTTGAAGTACCCTTGTACATCATAATATCACGATGCCAATTTATCTTTTGGTGATTTCTCCTTGAACATCACGGCTTCATTCCTCAGAGCCACTCTCCCAAAAAACATTCCAGAACTAACTCAAATCAAAATGCTTCTCTCAAGTTCCCTTTTTGGTTGGTAGTATTAAATCCCCACACAACAGCGAGGACATTGGACACAGCTCAGAAAGAAAGACACAGAAGGG
>NW_007900917.1:0-509 GCF_000696425.1 Galeopterus variegatus
GTGTTGAATCAAGATTCAAAAGGATCATATTGTGCAATTCGTTGATGTGTCTCTTAAGTCTTCACTCTCACTCTGCAATGTATTTGTTGAAAAATTGGTGTCATTTGTTGTGTACTTTTGGTAAATTAGTGGTTGAATCTAGAGCCTTGATCCAATTCAAGTTTGCTGTTTCTAGCAAAGGCTATTTTTTTAGACCATGTCCTATACTTCGATTAATAGGTGGATAGTGTCTGGGTGTCTCTCTTGTGTTGGATGGAGCCAGTTGACCAGATTCAGGGAAACAGCACTGGGGGCGAGGGCAGTCAGAGTGGCCTGCTTTGGGATATACGCAGTAAGGGGTGCTTTGCCTACAGTGATTTGAATCCTAAACAGAATTTAAAGACAATAATAAAACTAACAAAAAGTTGGTATGCATTTTACTATTACTAAGGCCTCCAAATTTTTTTTTAATTTTAATTTATCAATATAGTTGATTTTTGTGTCCCTTTACCAATTCTTCCGTTTCCTTC
>NW_007900918.1:0-509 GCF_000696425.1 Galeopterus variegatus
CTGGAGAAAATTATGTTAAGTGAAATAAGCCAGACAAGGAAAGAGAAATAACACATGCTCTTACTTACAACTGGGTGCTATGAAAGAAAGAGAAAGAAAGGAAGGAAGGAAGGAAGGAAGGAAGGAAGGAAGGAAGGAAGGAAGAAAAGACCTAAACAATTCCTTGAACTTTCAGAATACTAGAGATGGGGGGTGAGGCAGCAGGAGGGTTTGGGGAAAGACAGGCTGGGCAAAGTGCATAAAGAAAAATCATGATTTGCAATAATAATATGCTTATAATAAATAATATTTTTAAAAGAATAATATACAAAATTCAAATGTTTTTTCATATATTTGTAACTAAAAGACTATAAACTTTTAAATACATTTACAATAGCATAAAAATATCAGATACTTAGGAATAAATTTACCAAGAAATTTGTAAGACTTCAAAATTTTATTAAAAGAAATCAAGAACTAAGGAAGTGGAGAGATATGTTCTCCCAGATAGAGGACTTAACACCATAAAA
>NW_007900919.1:0-509 GCF_000696425.1 Galeopterus variegatus
GCATCTTACGAATGCCCCAAGAGAGTACCCAGGGATCCTCTACCAGGTTCTCTGCCTCCACCCTGTGCCCATTAGAATAAATGTATGCACACACACACACACACACACACACACACACGCACACGCAAGCGCGCCCACAGTAGAGAGCAACAGAGCACAGAGAAGGGAGCCCCACTGCTCCTCACAGAGCAAGCACCTCACACCTGCTCAGCCTCCTTCCACAGCAGGACTAAACCCCCAGGGCTGCTCCTGGGAAAAAGGAAACAGCAATCTTCCACATGCCTCCACGGGAGAGCGGCCATGCTCACACCTGTCAGTGTCCACTGAGACCAGGAAGGGCTGCTGGCTCTCTTGGTCTCTCCAGGAGGCGGTGGAGCCACTTCCCAAGTCTGGGCAGTATAGCTGGTTGGGCCTGCAGTCTCTCTGGGTTGACTGAGGCCTGGGAACAATGCTGCGGGGACAACGGACACGGGGACAGGCTGGCCACAGAGGAGGCTGGCTGTCACATC
>NW_007900920.1:0-509 GCF_000696425.1 Galeopterus variegatus
AGAATGTTAAGACATAATCCCAGAACATATTGATCTTAAAATTTATGGGGAACAACAAAAAAATATTCATTCACTAATTTATTCACTCAACAAATGCTCAGTGAACACCATTGAACCAAGCCCCGAGACCCTGATGTGAATGAGACATGGTCCAGTCATCATGGGATGCTCATTCATGTCAAAGGAGCATATATTTTTTGTATGAGTATTTGTTTAATCTCTCACTAGACTATTGACAAGGACTTTGAAGAAAATGCAGAGGTTCATCACCAGTGTGTGAGTACAGCACCCAGTCTGGGCTGCTGGAGAGAGTTTCTCTGAGGAAGTAACAGTTGAACAAACACCTGAGGAACAAGCCAGGCGATGAATTGGGGGAGGAAACATTAGAAGAGGGAATGGCAATTGTGATGGCTCAGAGACTCAGAGATGGGAAGGAGTGCAACACATCTGGGGAAGAAAGAAGGCAGCATTTCTGGACTATAGAGAATAAGGAGAGAGTGGCTTGAGAT
>NW_007900921.1:0-509 GCF_000696425.1 Galeopterus variegatus
GAGGATAGAAGTCGTCACTTTACCCTCCGTCACCTCGGCGAGGGCGAGTGCCTGGAGGCTCAAAGGAACCTGGCGCCGGGATTTTCAGGAGACCTGGGCTTGGAGAAACAGAAATACCAGATTGAAGGAAAAAGTGAGAGAATGGGAGCTTCACCCTGAAGAGGTCGCCTCTAATTGGGCTGGGACAGGAGGGGAATGTGGATTGCCTAATGTGACGAGAGAATACCTAGGGGTCTGCCCAGTGCCCTGAAGGCCGTGGTGGGGTGTAGTAAGGATGTCTTTTAGAGTCCTGTTGGCGCGTTTAACTTTTCTTGAGGTCTGGGGCCGGTAAGGACAGTGTAAGTGCCAAGGGAGGGAGAGGGCTTGAGATAAATTTTGTATTATTTGAGTAGTGAACTCTGGGCTGTTGTCTGTTTGTATGGAAGAGGGCATTCCAAACCTTGGGATGATCTGGGAGAGGAGTATGGAAGCCACAGTGGTGGCCTTTTTGTTAGTGGTGGAGAAGGCCT
>NW_007900922.1:0-509 GCF_000696425.1 Galeopterus variegatus
TGAGGAGGGGCCATGCTGTGTGAAATAATGAGACCAGTGCAGGCCACCTTAACGATCACCTCTTTGTTTATACTTGGCTGTGTTAAGATAGCTCATGTCTTAACTCATTACAATGCTGAAACAGATTTAAATTACTAATAGTATTCCCATCTTGCAGATGACCAGGTGGGGAAACTGACCCTCGAGCAGATTGAATTAAGGCCCCTAAGCTAGTAAGTGGGTGGGATCTAAGCTTTTGCTGGTAACCTCAGTTCCTCCTGGGGAGGCTTCTGGATCCAGACAGTGGAGGGGCAGCTTCCCATTAGAGGAAAGGAGAAGATCTTGCTTTTTACAGCTGTGCATAAGTTTTGCAAAAGCTTTGACACAGCTTCAATAGAAGCCACTGGAATAAAAAGCCCCTCCGATGTTTACCCCTCTCCGTGCCCTCCATTATAAGAGACTCCTGCATCACGTCTGCCCTTCTGGTTGCAATGCCACACCTCTCCCCTGTGTAGCCTTCAGTGAATGGC
>NW_007900923.1:0-509 GCF_000696425.1 Galeopterus variegatus
AAAGTATATTCTACTGCAAAAAAAAAGTTCATGCCTAAAATGGGTTTTTCCTGGAAATAGGATATATTGTCAAAGGAATCTGGTTTCAAATCACTTTCAGAAGTATGGAGATTCATGGCACAGAACAGACAGATATCACACATCAGAGGCTTAGCATTCATCCCATTGCCCCAGCACAGTCAAATCTTACAATTTTTTTGCTATTGCTGTTTCATTAAGAGTAAATTTCCTTACAAAAAATTTTTTTGATTTTAATGATGTTTTATAAAAAGACTAAATTTATCCAAATGTAATTCTATTTTAAAAGCTCATTAATAATAACGTGCCAGAGTTTTGCTTCCACTTTGCTCTGAGTTACCATCACGATAATTTAATAAGACATTACCCATTTATAAGACATTCTTTTTTATTATCTCTTACCAAAGCATTCTAAGTCATTTATAGGACATTTTTTATTATCTCTTACCAAAACATTCTGGAGTAGTATACTGAAGGAATTCTTAAGTTCA
>NW_007900924.1:0-509 GCF_000696425.1 Galeopterus variegatus
CGAGGGCCCAATGAAAACTTTAGTTTAGTAACAGGCAGCATTTTGTGGCGAAGGAAGGCATTTGTAATGTGGAGGTAAGAGCCTAGTGGTCCAGAGCCAGAGCTGTTGAGAAGAAACCATTGGTTCAGATCTCACCTTGGACACTCCCATAATATGTTCTGTTCTCTAATTTATAAAATGAAGCTAATGCTACTGCCTACTTCTTACAGCTCCTGCACACTTTAAGAAATCATCCATGCTAAAAGCATAAATGAGATTGTCCCTACCAACCTTTAAAACACTTCCAGGGAACTAGAAGTTACCCAGTTATCTAATAGTAGTCAAATGCAAACCATAAACATTAGGGAACTTATTTGAACTTTCCCAAAAAACAGAATGAAATACACATAGCTGTAATCAATTTAATTAGACATTCCTAGATCTGTTTTTATTTTTGCCCTCCTAACTCCTTGACAGGGGTATATAAGAAAAGCAAACATTTTTCACTTGAAATTCTTTTGGCTCAATTC
>NW_007900925.1:0-509 GCF_000696425.1 Galeopterus variegatus
TAGCCTTACGTACAATTCAGAAATTGTACTCCTAGACATTTATTCGATTGATACATAATCTTATGTCAATACAAAAAACAGCATGTAAATGTTTATAGCAGATTTATTCATAATTGCCAAAAACTTGAAGAAACCAAGATGTTCTTCAATAGCTACATGGTAGAAAAGAAGGTGTGGTAAATCCATACAATGAATACTATTTAACAATTAAAAGAATGAGCTATCAAACCACACCGAGAAATGAACGAATTTTAATACGTATTACTAAATAAAAGAGGCCAACCTGAAATGCTATACACTATGTGAGCCCATTGATATGACATTCTAGCAAAGGCAAAACTAGAGAGAATGTAAGGAGATCAGCGGTTTTCAGCAGTTTGGGGGTGAAGTACAGGGGATTTTGTTAAGGCAATTTGTACGACACACATTAATGAAAGATGTGTAAAAGTACATCTGTCAACACCCATAAAACTTTGTAAGACAAAAAGTAAATCTTACTCTATGAAAAT
>NW_007900926.1:0-509 GCF_000696425.1 Galeopterus variegatus
ACTAAAGAACACACAAAGCCAAGAGATACATGGGCGTGCATTCGTACTAATTCTACTCTCATGCAACTTGCTTACAAAGGATGTGCTGCACCACACACAGCCCAACCTGCAGTGAGTGGGCCTGACTAAACTACTCTATTTTCCTCACAGGGATCAATGAAGGAGGTATATCATCTCTTAGTGGGAGATGCAAGGGCTATCAGAGATAGTGGGGAATGGAGAAGTTAAAATCTAGTTACACTGAAAAACAGGAAAAATAAAAGATTGATGGGCAGTGTTGAGTCTCCATTTGCATTTCAGGTGATTGTATTATGTTACTACTCAGTATTTTGTGTAGAGGTGGAAAATTGTACAGGCAGAGAGGACAGAGTTGGAGTCAGACCACAAAAGTTCAGATCCCTTCTCTGAAATAAACTACATCTGTGATTTTGGGAAAGTAAAATTTTCCTGTGCTTCAGCTCCCTCATCTGTAAAATGGGGATACTGGCAGTACTTAGGTTTTTTGTAAA
>NW_007900927.1:0-509 GCF_000696425.1 Galeopterus variegatus
TCTGCACCCCCGTTGCGGCTGTCCCTGTTTTGGTCACCTGCCCTTCCCTCCAAGGCTCCTCATTGCGGTCCAGTAAGAGTCAGTTAGGGTTAGCCTCAAACCCAGGTCCCAGTGTTCAGAGCAACTGCTCCCTCGAGAAACACTCCATCACTCCTGAGACTGACGCGTTTCTTTGGGGACGGCTTGGCAGGAACCATGGAGACACTTCATGTCCTCATCTTGGAGGCAGACACTGCTGACCTGACTTCTCAGGCCCCCAATCCTTCATTTGCTCCAGCCATGGCCCCATCACAGCCCTAGTCCCTGGTCCCCAGCACAAAGCAGAGATGGGCTTTCTTTCCCTCCAGAAGCTTCTCTTCCAGGCAGAGTTAACACAAGCCAGGAGGCCTGATGCATTTCTAAATCCTGGGACATGGGCCGGCCCAGTGGCGCACTGGAGAGTGCGCCGTTTGGGAGTGCAGCGGCGCTCCCGCCGAGGGTTCAGATCCCATGTGGAGACCGGTTCCCGC
>NW_007900928.1:0-509 GCF_000696425.1 Galeopterus variegatus
GTGTGGAAGACAAAACAAGAATAAAATAAACAGTAGCAAATATGGTAGATAACAATACAATTACCTCAAAATCCCTTTGAATGTTAATGATGTAAATGCATCAATTAAAATAGATTGTCAAGGTGGATTTAAAAAAGAAAAGAAAAGAAACAACTAAAACAACTCTACGTTGTCTACAAGAAACTGATTTTAAATATAGACATATAGATTAAATATAAATGGACAGAGCAAAATAGACCATGTGACACTAATCAAAAGAGAGCACAAGTAGCCATTTATTTATTTCATTTCAGACAGCAGAATTCAAAGCAAGTAAATTTTCCAGGGATAAAACGCACATTACTTAATAATAAAGGGGTTAATCCTCCAAGAAGGCATAACAATCCTTCATGTGATTATACCTAACAACAGGGCATCAAACTAATGAGACAAAAACTAATAAAACTGGAAGGAGAAATAAATAAATCTACAATAATAGTTGGAGATGTCAACTTCCCTCTTTCAGAAAT
>NW_007900929.1:0-509 GCF_000696425.1 Galeopterus variegatus
AGAAATTCAACAAATGTATTTAACGTGGGGAATATTTAATCTACAATGCAAACTTCTCAACATCAGTCAGATACCATTTTGACAGAGACATTTTATGAATAATAATCATGGGAAGAAACTCAGCTATCATATCTGTACACCATTTATTCAATAAGAATCTGTTTCTTATTAAATCCTATAAATATATTAAATATGTAAAATATTAAAGTGAATTCTTATTTCTCACTAAATATTAGGTAATACACACTGGAGAGAAACTCTACTAATAACATATTTTCACCACAGATTAGTAAGTGAATTCTCTCTCCCAATACCTTTCATCACCTTTCTCAAAAAGACGTAAGAATAAGGTACTTATATTTTGATAGCCCTTACAAACGGGAGGAGGAGTCTAATGTTCCAAACCTGTTGACCAGGTTTTTATAGAAATGTCTATGAACTTGATAAGCACTGGCACATCAGACGCCTATACAGTACAAAGCTCTCTAATTCTAACATTAATCTAAAAT
>NW_007900930.1:0-509 GCF_000696425.1 Galeopterus variegatus
CTTCCCATTAGCCAGCCAGACTGGACACCAGAGGTCAAGAGATATCACTGTTTAGTCGCTCACTACAGGTCAACTCCCTAGGGAAGAGATCCGTGTGGGGAAAGGGAGGAGAGTAAATCTGGAGAGATGAGAACATTTCTGATACCTTATTAAGAAAAAGGAAATTGGAGGTTCAGAAGAGAATAGTTGAAGTGATTGCAGAAAAAATCCTTGTGTTTTTAAACCAGCAATTTTAAACTGTAAATTAAACTAATACCTAGGCTTACCAGAATCATTGCTCTTGAAATTTTCCTGCCAAGAATTCAGTATAATTATGGTTTCCAGAATGTCTTTCTCATTTTTAGATCAGAATTAGAAAAGAAATAATTGGGCATTGTTAGTGTAAGAGTGAATAAATAATTCAGTCAAAGAGAAAATCGATTCCTACTTACAAGACAAGCTTTGCAGCAGTTTTCAGAGAAGTGGTAAGAGACATTAATAGTAGTGGAAATGAAATTGGCTTTGTTATC
>NW_007900931.1:0-509 GCF_000696425.1 Galeopterus variegatus
CACCGCCTCCTCCCTCGCCCCCTGCAGCCAGCCTTTATGGACAAGCTGCAATCACTGTCCTTCTTGCTTCACAAATATTACATCCTAACTCAGAGCACACCCAAGAGGCGGTAACTAAGTGGCCCAAGGTCACGCTGTAAGATCTGAAGCAGGTTCTCTGCTGGCAGAGCTCTTGTTCTCAGCCACTGCACTCGACACAGACGACCAGACCATGACGCGGAGGGTGCACTGAGCGCCCAGAGCGCAGCTCAGGTCAAAGAAAGGAGCCGTCACTTCGGCAGCCACAGTCTATGCCAGACTTTTGAGACCTGCGTGAGTTTTGAGACCTGCTCCCGGATGCTCCACCAGAAAAATCCGGCAGCTTTCCCAGGCCAGCTTACAGACAGGGACAAAAAGATGTTCTGGTTCCTGAGTCCAAGAACAGGAAATATTTCTCACTCCCTGGCTCTCTGGAAAGCGCAGGCTCTCTGCCTCCTACAGCTGAGATAAACATTTAAAATTAGAGAAAA
>NW_007900932.1:0-509 GCF_000696425.1 Galeopterus variegatus
GAACCGAAGTAGTGCCTTTCCAACCCTCACATTAAACAGACACTGAAGCAGTGGAAATGACGCCTGAATAATAACTTTTGATGAAGACTCAAGTCTCAGTACAGCCGTTAGAATATAAACCGAGGCTGCAAGAGTTATAGTGTTCTCGCATTGCTGTACTAAGACGGTGTATCCTAATAATAGGCACGAGGTACACTGAGACTACCTGGGAGTTTCCTAATTCTCATGGGAAACTGAGACAGGAGACCGCCAGTACAGATCCCTAGCTTCTTTGTCTACAAGAGAAATTCTATTTGCTAAGGAACTGCTGCTAATATAACCTACCTTGCATCACCAAATGTCAATTCAGTTGCATGTTTAGCCAAAAAAGCTTTATTTCAATGGGTATATAACAGTTTATCATAAGGAAGCATCATAATTTATTTAGATATTTTCCTATAATTAAAAATTTAAATAATTGCCACTTTTTAAATAAACATCTTTATGCGTAAATCTTTGCTCTCTATTTC
>NW_007900933.1:0-509 GCF_000696425.1 Galeopterus variegatus
TTTGTCAATATACAATGTGGTTGATTATTATGACCCATCACCGAAACCTCCCTCCCTCCTCACTCTCCCCCCCCAACCAAGAATGTCCTTTCTGTTTGCTTGTTGTAACACCTTCAAAGAAATTGTAGTTGTTATATCTTCTTCCCCCCCCCATTTTTTTTTTTTGTGTGTGTGTGAGTGAATTTATTTGTGTATTTTTAGCTCCAACCAATAAGTGAGAACATGTGGTATTTCTTTTTCTCTGCCTGACTCGTTTCACTTAATATTATTCTCTCAAGGTCCATCCATGTTGTTGCAAATGGAAGTATTTCATTCATTTCTATAGCTAAGTAGTATTCCATTGTGTAGATAAACCACATTTTCCGTATCCACTCATCCAATGATGGACATTTGGGCATAGATAAACCACATTTTCTGTATCCACTCATCTGATGATGGACTTTTGGGATGGTTCCAACTCTTGGCTATTGTGAAGAGTGCTGCAATGAACATTGGGAAACAGGTATACC
>NW_007900934.1:0-509 GCF_000696425.1 Galeopterus variegatus
TTTTTACAGAATGTCAACCCTTCCTTAGCTGCCCACACCTCCCTTACACTCTACCTGTTAATAATGAACCCACTTCGTCCAATCATATAACAGTCACATATGATCAGATATCAACTTATGATAACTCTCAATAAAGATCATTAAATGGTCTTAAATCAAGCTTCACACTCCTCCCCCAAACATTTATCTCTTAAACACTCCCTAATATTTCTTCTGGGGGGAAGAACACTTTATAATAAACTAATTCAAGCTGAATAGTGAAGCAAATACTCTAGTATGTGTGCTCTATCAAGCAGAAAGTTATTTGTCTGATTATAAGAAAATCATTTTGAGAGGGAAATACTTAATCCTAAAAAACATTTTCTAATACCTTATGGGCATACAGAGAGAAAGATGTTGGTGTAAAGATAACTCTTGGTTCCCTTTAAATCACATCACATATGTAAATGCCTTATATATATGTTAGTCATTAAAATAAGGAATATTTACAATTAACAAAAAATGACTAG
>NW_007900935.1:0-509 GCF_000696425.1 Galeopterus variegatus
TAGGGTTTTCACAACTCCTATCTGAAAACATCTTCACCAAAACAACCAGTTGTCAAACAGTCCTATCAAGGCATGACAATGTGAGACCAGGAGACCTGGTTTGTGTCCTAGCTGTACCACTTACCACCCACATGGGTTTGGGCAAGCCTCAACTTCAGAGCCTCAGTTCGCCTTCCCAGGGCTGCCAGAAATTCCAAGAGCAATAACATCTATATGAATGTAATGTGTGGGCTGCAAACCTCTAGGTAGATACTGGGTATTACTCTTAAACTGTAAATGATTGTGCTTCCTAATGGAAATATAATTACAATCCTGAACTAGTTCAATCTGTTTTCTTTTGGAACAAAAAGAGAAACCATGCTCTTTACTCATGTGGTATCTGCATTTTTTTCTCCCACTAGATTGTCTTCATGGAAAGCCTCATAGACTGTGTCTGGGTCTGTGGGGCTCGCACTACTCCCATTTGACCAGTCCCTTGGCTTTGGGTTTTAGGTTCCTCAGGACGTAAA
>NW_007900936.1:0-509 GCF_000696425.1 Galeopterus variegatus
GGTCCTATAAGCATCTGGTTATAGCATTTTAATCAACTTAGTAATAGACAACCTTGTTTTATGTATGATTCTAATATATATTGTTGATTCATTAACATTGAACTCATAGCCAGCAGCACTAGAATTCATTCCCAAATGAAGCTTATCTAACACATGTACAAGGATACTTCAAAAAGTTCATGGAAATATTTGTATTACCTTTAATTCTGTTTTTCCACGAACTTTTTGAAGTACCCTAGTATTTTCTCTGTAAGGCACATCACAGCCTTCTCGCTCTTAAGAACACTAGGAGTGTTCAGTACCATGTTTGTGAGCCATTTTAAACAGAGAATTCAGCAATGAAAAGACGAAAGTGGGAAAAACATACAAGGAAATTTTTTACAGTATGAAAGTTGAAACATGAAGGTAAAGTGTTGACTTTTCAACCTCAGCTGGGAACATGCACATTAGATGACTCGAATTTTTTACCACTCTGCACATGTCCACAAACAAACATGAAAGTGCCTTAA
>NW_007900937.1:0-509 GCF_000696425.1 Galeopterus variegatus
ACTGAGGGTTGCGATCCGTTGCCGGACACGAAAAAGACAAAAAGGAAAAAAAAAAAAAAAAGAAACTCATCCTGATTTTTACCCTTCACAGATACTACTCTTGAAAATAAATAGATCCCCTACATACCATCATATATTTTTACTTTTAGCCTACATTGAAAAAATAATTAATTTATAATAAAAAGAGCAAAAAAAAAAAAAAAAACCTACTTGTAATTCAGCAAGGAAAAACTTTATTATAAAAAACAAATTTTTGGTTTTAGATGTCAGAGTGATTCCTGCATGAAGTTCTATAATCTCCTTACTAAAAGTCACTAACATTTATTATACACAGAAAAGTGAAGGAAATACTTAAAACAGTTGTGAATATAAATTGATATTTTTTAAAGTCTTCTAGGAAAAAAAATTCTGTGTTATGGCATAGTAGTTAAAGATGAATTTGAAAAAGGAATTAATATGGAAGGCAAGTTTTAAAACTGCTGAGACTCATAATTTTAAGACCAAGTTCT
>NW_007900938.1:0-509 GCF_000696425.1 Galeopterus variegatus
CCAGTCAGGATGCCTGGATTCAGCAGGCCTGACCCAGGTTATCTTGATCACACGCACCATTTAAAAAGGACCCTAAAGGTCACCTGTCCCTGTGATTATTTCACACCCCTCACCCCTGTTAATAATGCCACTCCCCCACCTCCATTTTTCTGTACTCTCATAGAACATTCTGTGTGGCTATATGCTGTAAAAAATTGGGGTTTTTGCAAACGTTCAGCTAACATCATGCTTAGTATATAACAGTACTCCCCTCCTATAACCGTGAATTTCTGGGGTCACCATGTTAATGTGACAATAACAAAAACTAACCTTATTTTCACATAATTGGTAGCTTAAAGCAGCCTCAGGAAGCCAAAGGGCAACATTAGTGCATATAATGCGACATCTCAAGCTTGTGTCAAAAAGGGTAGACTCTGATGACTTCACACCCACTAGGATGGCTATAATCCAAAAAATGGAAAGTAATAAATGTTGGCAATGTGGAGAAATTGGACCCCTCATACACTGCC
>NW_007900939.1:0-509 GCF_000696425.1 Galeopterus variegatus
ATAGTGTTTTACAATTGACAGTAAGTTTCTATTTGTGATTTTATTTTGCCCATGTGTGAATGTTTACAAAAAATATTATCTCCCTTTCATTTGTGAATGAGTTTAATAACTTGTCCAAGATTAATGCCTTAAGATGATTAACTCATATACCAGGAACACGGTATAATTTTTTAGATATGTAATAACATGACAAAATTTAGTTGTAGGAAAATCTCGCATGTGTTTGTACAATTGGACAATCAATTTTAATACACTATATTTCTCAGGAGTCACCAACAAATTTATATCAATCACTAACAGTCTTCCAAGTCCTTTTGAAGTGATCTATAATTTACACCATTTAAAAATATTTCTAAAAGAAAAAAGAAAATTTATTTGCAAGGCATGGCCATTTTTAGCAGGGTGAATAGTAGCTATAAAATATGTACACAATATAAATATTTAGCATTTGTGGACCTATATCTTTATATTCAATGCATACATTTAGGTAGAATCACTTCCTAAATAAA
>NW_007900940.1:0-509 GCF_000696425.1 Galeopterus variegatus
AAGAAGGGAATGGTTGCTAAAGAGAGGGTAATAGGAAATCCATTAGAGACTGTAGTAGAAGGTGGCATCTAAGGAGATCCGAAGATGACAGGGGAGGAAACAGCCGCCATTCCAGTAGGGAGCTCAAGGCAGTAAGACCAGCATGTGCAAAGTCCCTGAGACAAGGCTAGCTTGGCACATTCAAGGAATGAGCAGAAAGCCAGCATGGCTGGAGCATCATGAGCAAGGACCCATATGAGTGGCCCCTTTGTCCACCTCAGAGAAAAGCATCCAGACATCAGGTGGGCCAAGCTGTGCTCTTTCAGAAACGTGATTTAGGGTGCAATTGTTCAGTCTCCCGAGCAATTTGGAAGCTTCTTGATATCCAGAGGTCTGGGAACTCATTATCCTGCTTTGGAATCTGCCACGGTTCTAATTGGAAGAAACCTAAGGCTGAGGTTAACCACTATAGCACCCTAATTTTACACACAGAGAAACTGAAGCCCTAGGAGAAGGAAGTTTTTTGACTT
>NW_007900941.1:0-509 GCF_000696425.1 Galeopterus variegatus
TTATTGTAAATAGTGCTGCAATGATATTGGAGAACAAGTCTACCTTTGACTTGGTGATTTCTATTCCTCTGGGTATATTCCCAGGAGTGGGATAGCTGGGTCATATGGTAGATATATCTGCAATAGTTTCAGGAAACTACATACCATTTTTCATAGAGGCTGCATCATTTTGCAGTCCCACCAACAGTGTATGATAGTTCCTTTTTCTCTGCAACCTCACCAGCATTTATTCACAGTCTTAGATATTAGCTATCCTAACAGGGGTCAGACAGTATCTCAGTGTGGTTTTGATTTGCATTTCCTGAATGCTGAGTGATGTTGAAAATTTTTTCATGTGTCCCTTGGCCATTCCTATAACTGCCTTTGAGAAATGCCTATTTAGCTCTTTAGCTCATTGTTAAATTGCTTTACTTTTTTTGTTGTTGTTGTAAAGTTGTTTCAGTTACTTGTATATTCTGGTTATTAATCCTTTGTCAGATGTATATTTTGCAAATATTTTCTCACACTCT
>NW_007900942.1:0-509 GCF_000696425.1 Galeopterus variegatus
ACTCTTTCGTATTATTTTATCATATCTATTCCTGTTTCATGGCAGCACCTCAACTCTCTTTGTAGAAGAATTTTAACATCACAAATTATTTTCGGAGTATATATTGAGACTTTGGTTTGGGATATAAATTTATCACAGGACCAAAAAAATAAGATACTGTGGAGCCCAATGTTCATATTGACTAAAGTTTTGTATCACCACATGAGAAGGACAAGAACATGGCTTTTAGAGTTGGAGCTTAATTCAAAACTTGATTCCATCATTTCAAAACTGCATGGTCTTAGCTAAGTTTATCTCTCTGAGCCTGTTTTCTCAACCGTGAAATGGGGTAGTAACACATAATCTATACAATGACTGTAAAGATTAACTTGGTAAGATCCTGGCAGTGTCAGGCCAACAATAGGTACTTCCTTGCCACTGAGAAAATCATGAACAAAATGGCATTTCCCCTACATTTGCAAAACTTTTTATTTTGAACTAATTTTAGACTTACAAAAAAGCTGCAAAAA
>NW_007900943.1:0-509 GCF_000696425.1 Galeopterus variegatus
AGCTCATTGATACATTTGAGCTGGTCATTTCCATAAATCTGTAACTATCAAAACATTGAATGCCAATGAACAAAAATGCCAAATTTTGACTGTTACAAAGAGAGAGCTTGGTTAAACTACTCCCAGCATTCCCCTCAAAATTATCTTGGTAAATTTCCTTTATTTTTTATTGTTTATTTTCAGGCCCTTCAGTTCATATGTTAAGGCCATATCCTATGGCATACACAGGTACAGTGTCCAGTCACTGTTTTTCAAATAGAAAAAGTTATATCTATAGGTAAATTATATCTTTAATATTGCAGGGCCAAATGTAAAATAAATTATTTCAATTCATGATTTGAAGTAACAATAATATAAATAGCATTTTTTTTTTCAAAATAAATCATCAGATACTTTTTCATGGGATAAAAAGAACTATCTAGATATATGTTCTCAGAATGATGCATTATTATTATTATTATTTTTTTTTTTTTTTGTCTTTTTCCGTGTCCGGCAATGGATCGCAACCC
>NW_007900944.1:0-509 GCF_000696425.1 Galeopterus variegatus
GAACCCTCGGCGGGAGTGCCGCCACGCTCCCAAGCAGTGCACTGTAGCAGTGCGCCACCGGTCCACACCGGGTTCGGATCCCATATAGGGATGGCCGGTTCGCTCACTGGCTGAGCGTGGTGCTGACAACACCAAGTCAAGGGTTAAGATCCCCTTACCGGTTATCTTTAAAAAAAAAAAAAAAAGAATCTAAATTTCTATATACAATAATTACCTACATATCACATTTGTCCATTGAAAATTGTCTATCTTTATTTAAGACAAAATAAAGTAAAGATATAGATTTTAATTTCCAAAAAAGGCAGAATAGCTTGTATGGGAATAACCTTTCTATCTACAATAATTCCAAACACTGAACAAAGTATATATTTAAAAAATGGTTTTGATGCCTTTGAAAGTGAGCAAAATCAGGCAGAAGCTGGACTATTTAACCTTATTGGGGGAAAAGAGAGAGAGAAAAAACAAACAAACAAACAAACAAAGAAAACTTCACTGAATAAAACAGTGAC
>NW_007900945.1:0-509 GCF_000696425.1 Galeopterus variegatus
ACAACTCCCCGGTGTGCTTGCACAGGTGCGCCTCTAGCTTCCAGGCCTTGTTGTAACCGGCGCTGCAGTCGGGGAATGAGCAGATGAACCTCCTAGGGAGCGTGGGGAGCGGAGAGGCTGGGCTCTCGCTGGCCGTGATGAACGCGTCGGCGATGGTCAGGGACGACACCGCCTCAGCGACCGAGGCCGGCGGCTCCACGGCGCCCTGACCTCGCGCCCCGGACCCAGCCCACAGCCACGTGCCTATACACTTGCTGCGAACTGGCATGCTGCTGACAGCTCCGGGCACACCCTAACCCGGAGCCCCGCGCACTACCGGGAGCGCAGCTCCGATGAGACTCAAATGTCTTCTCTGTTTGAAGGAAATCCAATAAAGATAAAGTCCATGCTGCTTAAGTGGGATAAATTTAAATATCACCTTCTGTTTTCTCAAGGAGATATCTCCTTAGCTCTTTCCTAAGCACATATTACAGTTCTCTTTTGATTAAAAAAAATAAGATGTGATGGTT
>NW_007900946.1:0-509 GCF_000696425.1 Galeopterus variegatus
ATTCATTTTCCCCCAACTTTCACTTCACAAGCTATTTTTCACTCACATTCTATGTATGATATATTCCATTAATATTCTTTTCACTTAAACCTACAGACACATATCGCTTCAGTGATCATCTGCAAGGAGAAGTTGGTTGGAAATAGAGCTCAGTTATTTCTGGGGTGAGAGGCATTGCACAAGAGATTTACCTTTAGCAGGGCTCATGCCCATCTCATTTTATTTTCTTGAAAAAACTGAAAACTCAAAGTCTGAGTCCCTAAGAATTGTGCATGTGTGATGACTGTCTGTGCTTTGAAAAATGAATTCTTATGAGAAAATACAGAGCATTCTTCAAGAAGATTAGATTGGTCAGGAGCACATTGGACCAGGTATTTCCTTAATACATTCAGGAGTTTAGAGCACAACTCTGAGAAATCTTTATTTCCCAGCCATGCATTCTAACACAATTTACTGAATGCACAAACTGGGATTTTCAAGTATTCCTCACACATATAACACATCTCTTC
>NW_007900947.1:0-509 GCF_000696425.1 Galeopterus variegatus
AAGACAAAAAAAAAAAAAAAAAAAAATTCATTTGTCATGACAGATCCAGTATTTGCTATTCTCCTACTCATCATGGTTGGGATCACTTTATTCATAAGCTGTTGTTCTTACACAAAATATTAACCCCAAAGTATTAGTGGCACACCAAAGGAAGTGGTCTTAGTTTTGTGTGTAGGGGGACAGTATGTTCTCTAAATGCCGAAAGGTGGGAGAAGGACAAACACAACCCCCTCTTTAAAAATCTAAATAATTGAAACTAGAATTTTTCTATCCCCCCTTTCTCTTGTATAAAAAGTAGCACTGGGTTCTGGTTCTTATCCTGACCATTTACAAAGTATTCCCTTACATAACTTGCATTGTTAGGTTTATGGATGACAGTTCATTCTTTCTGAAAAGTTGTGTATCTACTTCCTTCCTTCCTTGCCTTCATGCAAGGGGCATTCCTTGTGGCAGCTGCTGTATGTGGGTCTTTCAGAGACACCTTGCTGTTTGGCTTCTTCCAAAATCTT
>NW_007900948.1:0-509 GCF_000696425.1 Galeopterus variegatus
TTTTTTTTTTTTTTGACTGGTAAGGGGATCACGACCCTTGGCACTGTGTTGTCCGCACCACGCTCAGCCAGTGAGCACACCAGCCATCCCTATATAGGATCCGAACCTGTGGCCTCGGCGCTACCAGTGCCGCACTCTCCCGAGTGAGCCACAGGGCGGGCCCCAGAATTTTTTTTTAATCCTGTGAAGATAGAAGGAAATTAGTCATCTGAAACTTATATAATAGGGTAAAAGATGACAGCTTCCCATTTCCTATAAATTCATGGCATAACAGAAAATAAAATAAGCAACATCTGATTGAGATGGCTACAAAGGAGAATTTAGGACACACTCAATTTTCTTTAAGTGTGGCGTATGCATAAAGCAAATGTACTTCATAGGGCCTGGTTTTTCAAAGCCTTGCATTTTCAAATATTGACCTTGCAAAGGACAGGAAATTTTCCCCAGACTATAGTCTCTGTTGTAAGATAAGGAATTGTAACACAGCAAGGTTGCTGGCTCAAAGACAG
>NW_007900949.1:0-509 GCF_000696425.1 Galeopterus variegatus
CTTTCACTATTTTTGACTGTTTTGTTTATAACTGTATAAGAAATCATGAGCACAAGAAGATATGACCTATTTTTGTTTATTTATGCATATTTAAGGAACAAGGTAATTTAAATCAACTCTAGAGGCTCTGATCCCATGTGCTCTTCAAGAGAAATCTATGCACAATTCAAGTCTTAAAAATACTGGTTTATGTTTTTTCTATTTTTGTGCTACCTTCATTAGATTTTTATATCAGATTTATGCTAGCTTCATAAAATGAATTTGAAAGTTTTCCATGCATTCCTATGCTCTAAAATAGTTGAAATAATATGATTACCTATTATGTTGAAATAGAGCTAGTGATAGTAAGCTCGGACTTTCTACTTCTAGGGTCTATTTAAAACAATCTATTTTAGTGTAAATCCGTTCCCGCTATTTTTCAAACTTATTGGCATAAAACTGCACATCATATTTTCATAATTATTTTTATCCTCTTTAGTGCCGTACCGTATTCTTTCTCATTTTTTTTT
>NW_007900950.1:0-509 GCF_000696425.1 Galeopterus variegatus
TGCTATTGCAATCACGTGGTGAGCACGAGTGTGGAAATATCTTTTATCCAATAATTTTAAACTTTGTCTTTCCTTGGCCACTCCCCAGTGGCTTCAGTCAGATGCCATCTTTATCTTTCCCGTCCAGGCGAATGTTTTCAAGAGATTACATACACGTATGTGTGTGGGGTCATGGCTGGTTCTCTGCCCCAGGAGGAGGTGTGTGGCCTCAACATCCCAACAGAGATGACATCTCAATGTAGTTTTAATTTGCATTTCCCTGCTGTTTAGTGATGTTGAGCATTGTTTGAAGTGCCTGTTGGCCATTTGTATGTCTTCCTTAGAAAAATATTTATTCAGCTCCTTTGCCCAGTTTTTAATTGTGTTATTTGTCACTTTTATGTGCAAATTCTTAGTTATATTATTGTCACTGACTCAAATAAATTACTTTCAGATTTGTAGAAATAAGCAATAAATTGCTTCACTTTTAATAAATTTTGACAACCAAATGAAACGTAAAAGCATATGCA
>NW_007900951.1:0-509 GCF_000696425.1 Galeopterus variegatus
AATGACAGTCCCCTGTTGATGGATCTTAGGATTGTTTGCAATCTTTTGCTATTACAATTAGAGCTGCATTGAAGAGTCTGGAGCATATGTCATTGTACGTTTTGCCAGTAATACCCTAGTTTGGGGTAGAGTTCTACTTGTAAACGCCCAACTTATTGTGGGTGTGTTTTAAAGAGAGATTGGTGAGCATCAAGTGATCTGGATAGTTAGTTAGTAGGGTTTGGTTAACAGCACCTCAATTGTGCTTTATAAAGTACACTTTTAAATGTCTCCAAATGGATTTTGTGATGATTTTCTAAATACAAGTCAGGGCTGGGCCTTTTCAAGTCCTGGAGTGAACCCAGGCTGGCCCCAGCTTTTTATGCCTTCTCAGGCTTCTGTGAGGATTTCTGGCCTACACTACGACGTTCTCTTGGTGGTTCTTCTAGCTGTATTGACTGAGGCTCAGGGTTCAGGGCTCAGGCTAATATCACAGGATGATCTACTTTACAAAGAAGTGGTTGTGCAAA
>NW_007900952.1:0-509 GCF_000696425.1 Galeopterus variegatus
TTTTCTTGTGGTGTTAGGAGCCATTAACGATCATTGCCTGAATCTGTTTCTCTCAGGGATTGAAAATTCTATCATTCTTTTACTTTCTTAGCTGCAATTCTTCTATAAATGGTAACTTTCACTTAGCAACTACTTGGTTACCCGGGGGTACAGTTCTCATAGGAAAGGCAAGTTAAATGTTAGATTCTTTCCCTTTATTTACCAGTTTTTAGAATAATCAGTGGATTATGTGACCTCCAAAGGTGACTGATCTGATTTTTTAAGTATTGCTTAGGACTAATGGTTTTTTTTTTTTTTTTTTTTTTTTGTCCTTTTTGAGACCAGCCACAGCACACTCAGCCAGTGAGCACTGTGAGCACACTGGTCATCCCTATATAGGATCTGAACCCGCGGTGCAAACGCTGCTGCGCTCCCAGCGCCACGCTCTCCTGAGTGCGCCACAGGCTCAGCCCAGGACTAATGGATTTTAACAGGTCTGGTGTGTTTCATTCTGTTCAGGTGCATATTAA
>NW_007900953.1:0-509 GCF_000696425.1 Galeopterus variegatus
TTACAATGAGGTCGGCACAAAAAGCAAGGGTTGTATATTGTTTTCCTAGCTGCAGAAGATTTTATTTAATTCTTTGAAACAAAGGAACTAACATTTGCAAAGTAACTACAGTGTGATTCACAGAGAATCTACCATGTTGTGGCCACTGTGTGGTAATTTATAGTGCATGTAGCCCTTAACATATCCCTGAAAAGTAGATACTAGTATGCTTGCTTTCCAGATGAGGAAACAGGTTCAGAGAGGAGAAGCAACTTGTCTAAGATTATATAACTTATAATTGGTAAGATCCCTCTCAAAAAAATTCCAGATCTGTTTTAGTCCGGAGCATGTAATTACTCTACCTCCCTACTCTGCTCTCAGGGAGTTAACTGTCTAGTGAGGGATATGACAAATACTCAAAAGCAAAGCTGAGTGTTGTAACTGTCTTTGGAGATGCATCAATGGTATTTTGATACTTCAAAGGCAAGAAAGCTCATTGGGTTGGAAATGACAAGCCCAAGACTTAGGCA
>NW_007900954.1:0-509 GCF_000696425.1 Galeopterus variegatus
CCTGAGAGAGTAAGAGAGACTGAACACATATATAACATGACATTTTGTTCTCCCACAATAGCCAATATTTATTGTTAATTCTAAGCCAGGCAGTATGCTTGGCATTTTATATGCTGTTATCTCCTTGTGATAAGCATTATTATCTTTACTTGACTTCTCTAATGCCTCAATGCTAGAATGTGGCATAATCAAGTCTAGAGAGATAGCAAGGGCCAGATCCTGCAGGCCCTTGTATGTCACTTTAAAAGTTCAGACTTTATCCTACTAAAAAATGGATAGCCTTTTAGGGATTTTAAGTACGGAAACAGCATGATGAGATTTAACTTTTTAGAATAGTCACTCACTCATACTTTAGAAAAGTATATATCAAGAACAGATTACAAGGGGGCTACAATAAAGACAGGGAAACTAAGAGGTTGCTGCATAAATCAAATAATAATGAGTTAATATGGGCCAGCCCGTGGCTCACTCAGGAGAGTGCGGTGCTGATAACACCAAGGCCCCGGGTT
>NW_007900955.1:0-509 GCF_000696425.1 Galeopterus variegatus
ATTTAAAGACTGATTAGCCCATGCTGTGTTCAAATTGAGAGCATGTCTATTTACAAATTCTATTCTCTGACATAACCCCTGATCTCTGTTACCCAGAAAATGGTCTTACCGTTTAAATTATACGTAGTAGTTGAGGCGAAATTGGCCTTGCTGACCTATGTAGACTCTCCTTTCCCTGAAAGACACCCTTTTACAGACGTGTCCTGTAAAAGAGCTAATGATATAATAATGGTAGCGCTATATACTAAGTTTTTGCTAAGCATTCAGCACTGTGCTAGGCATTACCTATATAGTTCCTTTTCTCATTAACCCTACAAAATATGTATAATTCATAATGCGTAATAATAGATATTTTTTATAGAGTACTTGCTATGTACCAGATTCTAAATAGACATAGGTGCTTTTATTATCTCCATATCGTAAGTGAGGAAACCAAGTCTCTCAGAATTTAAATAGCCTAAGGCCACATAGCTGGTGAGACAGAATCAGATCTTAAATCCAGGTCTATT
>NW_007900956.1:0-509 GCF_000696425.1 Galeopterus variegatus
TACTCCCCACCACCTCAGTCCCCCTGTTCCCCTCCACACCCCCAGCCTGTGGTGAGAGTGGTGGCCATGATGATCTCTAAATTGCCTAGGAGATCATTCATCCCTTTTCTTGAAGGATAATGCATGTTTGCAGTCTTCCTTCATTTCATCTGATTTTCTCTGTTTCCTTTAGTCCTGGTTGGCAGTGCTTCTGCTGGTACAATTCCATCTCTACTCTTAACTTCTCCTGAGATGGCTGATTACATCTGTACTTTACACCCATACTAATCTCCTTATCAAATTGTTGTTCAGACACACCCTTAGTGTTCTCTTCAGAATATGCTTCCTCATTTTGTGCAGTGTGGCTAAAATGAGAATTTTCCAAATCTTCAAGTTCTGGTTTGTTTTTGCTTAACTTTTTTTTTAAATTCACCTTTCTTCTCTCTCATTTTACTATAAGCAATAAGGAGGACCCAAGCCACACATGTGATACTTTGCTTGGAAAGCTCCTTTGCTAAATAACCAGTTTT
>NW_007900957.1:0-509 GCF_000696425.1 Galeopterus variegatus
CTTATCTATGTTTTTCAGATGCTATAAATGAGATTTGGAGAGGAAAATTAGCCTTGCCTCAAAATTCACAGCTCAAATGCAGCCAAACAGAAATTCAAATCTAAAGCCTGCCTCCTTAACAGATCCACAGGGTCTGAGTAAAGGATTCCCTGGTCCAAGTGGCAGCTGAATCTTCTGATGGAGGGGCACCTCTTGGCCTATCTAGCCTCAGAATAGGGACCGTAGGCTCCACATGACTTTCGGGACCGTAGGCTCCACATGACTTTCCTCGGTCCCTGAGCTACCTGTTTATTTTTATCACAGTCGAGGGCAGAAGCCAATATCTCTGTTCCTTTAAAAACGTTTCAAGTCCAATTAGAATATTCATGTTCTGGTGTTCAGGGTGTTTTCTGTTTTCAGGAACCCTCTACCTCACACCACCATTTCACTGTACACTCCCCAAGGGTAGGGCCTGGACTCCATTCATTCATATCAGTACGTCAGGGTCTAACATAAGTGCAGACACACAG
>NW_007900958.1:0-509 GCF_000696425.1 Galeopterus variegatus
CATAAGAAATAAGAAAAGTCTGAGAAACTGCCACAACCAAGATTAGTTAGCCTCAGGAGACATGATCAGTAAATGTAATGTGGGATCCTGTGACAGAAAGCGACATTGGGTAAAAACCAAGGAAATTTAAATAAACTATAGATATTAGTTAATAATAGTTGATATAGTTTGGATATGCTGTCTCTTCAAAGCCTTAGTTGAAATTTGATCCCCAATGTGGCAGTATTGGGAGGTGTTATGGTCATGAGGCAGATCCCTCATGAACAGATTAGTACCCTCCCTGGAGGCAGGGAGGGGCATAGTGAGTCAGTTCTCACTCGGTTAGTTCCCACTAGAGCTGGTTGTTCAGAGGAGCCTGGCACCTCCTCTCCCTCTCTTGCTCCCTCTGGCCATGTGATGTCTTTGCCCCTGCCAGCTGTCCTGCTGCCTTTCACCATGAGTAGAAGCCGCCTGAAGAGCACACCAGATACAGCTCTCAGAATTATGAGCCAAATACACCTTTTTTCTTT
>NW_007900959.1:0-509 GCF_000696425.1 Galeopterus variegatus
TCTCACACATGCTTTTCCTACACTCCCTCCCTCCTCCTCACACTTTCTTTCCAGTTCTCTTCGTCTCTTCCTATCACTGTCTATATTTTTCTCTCATTTCCAAAAATGGTTTCTCCCACTGATTCTGTTAATTCTCTGGTATTTCAAGCTAAAAACCCACAGCAATGTTTCACTCTTTCTTTTCTTTCATCTCTGATGACAATCTCCATCCTTTCATTCTTCAATTTTTATGGCATATTTATTTTTCTTATTTTTTATCACCCTGCATCACTTCACAACTTTATTATTACAATGCTTTCCTCTCTGAACACCTAACTTCTGACTCTCTCAATTTCTTTCTGTACTCCACTGCCAACCTTGTCTTCAAAACATCACCATGTCAACATAAAATGGATTCTTACTGCTTAAAAAACTATGTGATTTCAAAGACTTCCAAAAGCAGGCCCTACATTGCCTCTTCAAGTCTATTTTCTAGTAGTTTCCAATACAAATATCCCTTGTTTGTTTGC
>NW_007900960.1:0-509 GCF_000696425.1 Galeopterus variegatus
ACACCAAGCCAAGGGTTGAGATCCCCTTACCGGTCATCTTTAAAAAAAAAAAAAAAAACATCAATGACATCTCCAAAGTATATTACTATATAATCAAAAACTTTCCACACCTTTATTGGGCTGTCTTATGAAAAAGGATTTTAAAAATAGAGTATGGAAAATACAAATTAAGGACAACATCAAAAAATGTTGAGTTGACATACTATATAATTTCCTTTATGTAAAGTTCAAAACCAGGAACACTAATGTTTATGGAAGCCAGAATAGTAGCTACTTTGGGGTAGGTGGGGTGGTGTGGGGATTTGGGTTCTGACTAGAAGGGGCCATAAGGTAGTGTTATGGAGTGTTGGAAATGTTCTAAATCCTGATTTGGATTTAGAGGTGATGTATAGTACCACTGTTTACTTAAAATTTCTACACTTTGGCACACTTCATTTTTTAAAAAGATATGCAATAATAATAATAATAATAATAATAATAATAATAATAATAATAATAATAATAATAAT
>NW_007900961.1:0-509 GCF_000696425.1 Galeopterus variegatus
AATGTCTGGTTCTAGTTATACTGAGGTTCAGTTGCTTCCCTACTTTTCCTTTAGTTTGTTAAATAAGATGATGAGTATCTATTTTGACAAGCTTGAGTTAGATTTTGCAGTTTTAAGCCAAAAAAATTTAATATATCCAGATTACCCTTTTCTAAGAAATAACATGGTGTCTTTATTTGCTCAGATAGTATATTCTGACTCAAACCAAAGCCCTATGTGTCCAGAGCTTTTTTGTCAACCTCAATTTTTTTTGTCCTGTGATGTTTCCTCACACAGAAGTTTCCAGGGGATTCCCAGGGGAATGTGAAATCCTATCACAACACTGAAGTTTCCATGTCATGCAGGTAGAGAAATCATGATGCCTTCTGGTGCCTGAGAATTTTAGAAGTGAGGTAGTATGCATTTGCAAGTAATTTTTAACTATATAATTCAGGATATAAAGAGAAACTATTGTTGCATTTAGTACTGTTTCAAATATGATAGCTTATTATTCTGTAACTGTTCTAAAG
>NW_007900962.1:0-509 GCF_000696425.1 Galeopterus variegatus
TTATATGACAGTCCTACTTCATAATTTTTTGTGACTTTCTTTGGGTTCCTCACAGTCTCGTTACTATTATCAATAATTAATTATCTTTTTATTTTTAAAACGTAACTTTAAATAGCTATATTATATTTTAAGTAGGCATTTATTACACACAGAGGGCATAATTTTTTCCCACAATGTTGTGATGGAGATCAGTATCCAAAATGTAATTTAAATCAAACAATGCTAGAATATGTTTATTCAATTAAGTGAAGTGTTTATGACAATGTACTTAAACAAGCCATGTATGAAATTGTTAGGTTTTTAACCTAATTATTTTATTGTTTTGTGTTTAAAACACAAGAATGTTGCTATTTATGTAGTAATAGTTTTCACCAGAGCTAATGGATTTTTGAAATAGATTTTAATCTGTAAATGAATTTGAACTTAGGCACAGGCTAGATGCATAGAGTTTGATATATTTAAATTCCATGTTTAGAAGTAACAGGAAACTGCGGATTTCCAAAAAGGAA
>NW_007900963.1:0-509 GCF_000696425.1 Galeopterus variegatus
CAGTTATGTAACAAAAAGGAAAAAAAGAAGTCAAACAAAATCAAGCACTTCATTCCAAAGTAAAATATCAAACTGAACCTAGTTGAGTCTGTCAACGAGAAATGTTTGTTTATCCTAAATGTTAACAAACTGTGCTTCAGAATCTGGCTCTGGTTCCATTGACATTTCTCACATGTAAGATGAGAAAATTACTTTTAATAACTTGATTTATTGTATGTGGTGAGGTATGAATAACTGATACTGTGGCTTTAATACCCTTAATAGTGAATATTAGAACTAATAATATGGGAAAGTGGTGAGTGTGGACAGATATTATTTATCTCCAAAGAACACAAAGTCTCTGGACTCCTGTCCAGAGGAACAGGATGTGCTAGTCACACATGTCCTTTGGCTGAGGTTATAATCTAGGGATTCTCTAGGGACTTGCTGTTGAAATTAATAAACACACACCTGGGGAGTGGAAAGTTTTAAGGGACCACTTGCAGATCCGCACTTCCCCATGCACCCTT
>NW_007900964.1:0-509 GCF_000696425.1 Galeopterus variegatus
CATAGTTATTTTGTCAGTTGTTCTATCAAGTAAAAATGAAATCCCATTAAAAAAAAAAAAACTGAACTATTTTCAGCTTGCAACTCAAACAACTGCACAACTGGTCTTCCTCAAGATAACCACTGTACCTGCAGCAGACATGCTTTCTGTGTACTTTCACATGGAAGGCTAAAAAGATGTGTATTTGAGTCCAGATTTAATAAAATTAGTAATTTTTACCATTTCTTCAAAGACAATTAATGAGAGAGTAGAATGTATTCATTTGTTTACTGCAAATGTGTGATAATAAAGAATAAAATGAGTACTAATACAGTTTGGGTACTAAGATACCATAGTTGGGTACTAAGATACCAGCAAGTTTATCCACCATTGATGCATATGTCTACACAGTGGAAAAAGGAAATACTGTCTTAGAATTATTATAAAACTCGTTTTATAATAATTTGCAAATTTATAATTTATACCATATTTGGCTAAGTCCTTTAAGATAATAAGGCTGAACAAGTCCT
>NW_007900965.1:0-509 GCF_000696425.1 Galeopterus variegatus
TTACTGTTGTGCTGTAGATTGATTGAATTTATTCCCCAAATTTCGTATATTAGAAGCTTAATCCCCATTTTAACTTTTGAGTGTGGGAAATCTTATTACAGTAACTGAAAAGTGGGGCCTTGGAGAAGTGATTAAATTGTAGGACCAGGCCATAGTGAATGGATTAAAAATGGTGGTCAGGGGCTTGGTTTGGAGGGCTTTAAAAAGAGAGTAAATGAGGAGGTTGGTTTCTCTGCTCTCTCTGCTTCCATCGTCTTGCAATGTGAGACCCCTGGGTCACTGTCTTCACTACCAGATGGACTTTGGGCTTCCCAGCTGCAGAAACTGTAAGCAATAAATTTTGTTTTCTTTCTAAATTGCCCAGTTCCAGATATTTTGTTATAAGCTACAGAAACAGACTAATACGTGTTGTCACTAAATTCATTGCATGCAGTCTTAGAGGGGCCCTTTATGCTGCCTGATACTTTATGTATTCCTGGTTATGTATTTCTCACTGATTATTTTTTTTT
>NW_007900966.1:0-509 GCF_000696425.1 Galeopterus variegatus
TCTAGTAAAGGTAGCTGGTCCTTGCCTGGCGCCTCTTCACAGAACAAGGAATTTTACATGTACTTCACAGCGCATCAGTGCAGAGCCTGTGCTGAGCATTTTACGAACATTATCTCATTTGCTCATCCCATTTTACAGACGAGGACACTGAGGCTCAGAGACAGCCCAGGGGCAGAGCCAGCAGAACCCAGGATGGTCTGACTCAGAGGCTGTGCCCCTACAAATGCTCTCCCCTGCGAGTGGATCCAGACTCTTTCCACTATGAGACACTGCGGCTTCGAGGCTGTCTGATCCAAGCCTGGCTTTCCTAATTGCATGACGAATGTCCCAGTCCCGGGTTGACCAGGCTCTGGAAGCAAGAGCTGCCCCCCCCCAATGGGCTGGTCCTTCTGATCTCCCAGCAAAGCCTCTAACAATGTACTTGATTATAAAATATTTCAAGTACTCAAGAATTAACACCAAAGGTACCCATGTACCCACCACCACGATCTAACAGATGCTAACATTTT
>NW_007900967.1:0-509 GCF_000696425.1 Galeopterus variegatus
GCCAGTCCTCACTGGGTCTAAGATTTGAGCTCAATCAAAGGAACTCATCCAGGCTGGGTGTGGAAGGACAGGGGACATTTGGGGCACACCTGTGCTCCACCCGCAAGGAGAGCTGCAGAAGCCCCCTCAGGGGAGTTGCTCCTGTCCCTCCACCTGCCCCTGGAGCAGCGTTGCTCAGAGCCGGCACCTGCCGGGAAGGAACTTCACAGGAATATGGGGGAATGGGCTGCGGACATTCCTTTATCACCACAGGCCTGAACCGGGTGGGGCTGCGGTGCTTCCCGTGCCCTGTCGATGGTATTACAAGATTACAAGCCCTGAGCCCCTTGCCCCCTTGCCCCCTTGCCCTGATGGAGGGTGCTGGTGGGGAGGGGCCGGGTGGGGGCGGCAAGGCCCTGGCAGCTCTTGAGAGTGGGGGTGGGGCGGCGGTGGCCCTGGCCTGACTCCGAGTCTGGACTGAGCGGAAGCTGACATGCTAATGCCGGCCTGCCGGGCAGCAGAAGCCAGGC
>NW_007900968.1:0-509 GCF_000696425.1 Galeopterus variegatus
TATCCACATAGCAGCTTTAAGCAACTCCTCTTTATTATTTCACAGTTTCTGTAGATCAGAAGTCTGGGCATAATTCAGTGTCTCACAGGGCTGGGATGAAGTTCTGTGCCAGGCTTTAGGCTCATCTGGAGGCTTGATGAGTGATTCTGTTACTAATCTCGGTCAGGTTTGTAGAGGAATTCATTTCCTTGAGGTTATGAGCTCATTCAGGTTCTTGAAGAAACTCACTTCTATGAAACTTTTTAATGAAGTCCTCGTTTCCTTGCTAGCTGTCAGCTGAAGATACCTCACAGCTGCTAGAAACCATTTGCAGGTTATTATCGTGTGGCCCCCTCACATCACAATATGACAACTGGCTTTTTTAAGGCTCTTAGCTGGAGTATCTGCTATTATTTTCAACCTCTCTTAATGGTTCAGCTGATGAGCTCAGGGCCACACAGGTTCATGTCCCTTTTGATTAATTCAAATCAACTGCTTAGGGATCATAATTACATCTGCAAAATCCCTTC
>NW_007900969.1:0-509 GCF_000696425.1 Galeopterus variegatus
ATATATATATATATATATATATGGGTTTATTTTCATTTACAACCAAAGGAAAATTAATGATCTGCCCAGTGAACTTTAACATTTGCTTCGAGGATAATTTGAGTTTAGTATTTAATATTTTATACCTCACCACACAAACAATATATTTTTACAATGTGCATTTAAGTGTTTTCTTTCTGCTTATTTGGTTGATGATGACTATAGCCATTGTTTTCTAATTTCCTGCTTTGCAAATTTTACTCTAAATTGGCCACCTCCAATGGTGTTGGTTGGAGAAGAGGTGATGGCACAAAAAGAAAACAAAAAGTGAATAATGGAAAGGGAAGGGAGAAATTGTTAGCAGGTGTCTTCCCAGTGATTAAGCCCTCTAGTTAGAGGAAATCATTTTCATGAATGGAACATTCATTTGGTTTTGTATGAAGAATCCCTAGTAAGTAAGTTTAATAAAATATTTTTTAAAAGGAACACTCAATACAACATTTCACTGAGAAAAATCATCAAATATTATC
>NW_007900970.1:0-509 GCF_000696425.1 Galeopterus variegatus
CAGAGATGCCAACACAACTACTGATGATGCTGTGTCAGAGCAAGCAGTGCTGTGAGGTTCTGGCCTTCCGAGAGCACCAGCTTTATTCGTAATGCATTTCTGGTTTTAGTCTAGGGCTTTATGTCATTCCCTTCTTGGTGACATATCATGTAAATGCTACTTGCTCGTTTAAAACACACTCAGATGCTTGGAAGTGGTTCATCCCTAGCTTTCTTGGGGTCTGTCCTCAGCCTGGGGCCTGGGGAGAGAGAGGCACAGGCCAGCCCCTGGCTCACCACTGCATCCTGGTACCTGCCCTTGAGAAGGCCCACGGAGAACATGTGCTGAAGGAGCTAGGACCCTCCTGGGAGTTTGGGCAGTGACTGGACAGGTGGCTGGAGCCACCCAGGCAGCAGTTATGAAGCAGGGATGGGGGCTCATCTGCCTGGTGCCTTCTCATGACCTGCTGGTCACCCCAGAAGAAAGGGGTGGAGCATCCAGCCTTCGCCTGGGAATTCAAGGATAATTTG
>NW_007900971.1:0-509 GCF_000696425.1 Galeopterus variegatus
TTTTTATGTCAGTACCATGCTGTTTTTGTTACTGTAGCTTTGTAGTATAATTTAAAGTCAGTTAGTGTTATGCCTCCAGCTTTATTTTTTTGCCCAGGATTGCTTGCCTATTTGCAGCCTTTTGTTGTTCCATATGAATGTTAAGAAAGTTTTTTCCATTTCTGTGAAGAATGTTACTGGTATTTTGATGGGGATTGCTCTGAGTCTGTAGATTGCTTTGGGTAGTATGGACATTTTCACAATGCTAATTTTTCCAATCCAAGAGCATGGAATATCTTTCCATCTTTTTGTGTCTTCTTTAATTTCTATCAGTAGTGGTTTGTACAATGGTTAAATTTATCCCTAGGTATTTCATGTTTTTTGTGACTATTGTAAATGGGCTTACTTTCTTTATTTCTCTTTCTGTTAGTTCATTATTTAAGTATATAAATGCAACTTATTTGGGGGAATTTATTTTGTATCCTGCAATGTTACTGAAATTATTAACCAGCTCTAGGAGTTTTTTGATA
>NW_007900972.1:0-509 GCF_000696425.1 Galeopterus variegatus
CCAGGTCTGTCCTGCAGAGCCGTGTGGCTGTGACTTACCCATGAGATGATAGTTTCTACACTCCAAAGCCACGTAATCCAAAAATAAAAGTTGAGACCTTATTTAGGTTCGGCAAGATGGCGATGGGTCTGGAGCGGCCGTGCCAGGAGACAGCGTGATCGTGTGAGCCGTGCGCTGTGATACCAGAGTATTGATTGCATTTCCAAGAGCAACAAAAGGCGAATAATTCTTTCAACAATGATCCTACATCGACAAACAAGCGGCAGCAGGTTCGAGGCTTTGGGGCTGACACAGAGGAGGACTCCTGAGAGCTCCCAAGCCCGGCTGCGGGAACGAGTGATCAGCCCAGTCATCAAAGGCCAGAAAAGCCAGCAAAGGACTCCGCAGAGGTGGAGTGAAGCATGCCAGACCACTCCAACTCCGCGACCTTTGTAAGTCACCCCCAGCTCAGCCCCACTTGCAGGGCGAAGCCCGACTGCTCCCCGCCCGCCTGGCCCCCGCCCACCACA
>NW_007900973.1:0-509 GCF_000696425.1 Galeopterus variegatus
AAAAGATGTTGAAATTTGTCAAATGCTTTTTCTGAATCTACTAAGATGATCATTTTTTTTTCCTTCATTCTGTTAATGTGGTGTATCACAGTTATTGATTTGTATATATTGAACCATCCTTGCACTCCTGGGATAAATGCCATTTAAAAGGTTTGTTAGATTTCATCAGAGAAGCCATCAGCTCCTGGGTTTTCTTTAATGGGAGACTTATATTACTAAACCAATTTTCTTATTATTGGTCTGCTCAGATTTTATTTCTTCATGATTTAGTCTTGGTAGGGTGCATATTTCTAGGAATATATCCATTTTTTCTAGGTTATTCAATTTGTTGGTTATTTCTAGGTTATTCAATATGATTGTTGATAGTAGTCTCTATAATCATTTGTGGTTTTGTGGTATCACTTATGTCTCCTCTTTCATTTCAGATTTATTTATTTATGACTCTTGTCTATTTTTCCTTAGTATAATGAAAGGTTTGTCAAGTTTATCTTTTCTGAAAAATCACAAAT
>NW_007900974.1:0-509 GCF_000696425.1 Galeopterus variegatus
CAGAAGGGCAGGGCCATTCTGGTTGACCCCGGGGTGGCGCAGAGTATTCCTGGGCAGCTCATGTAGGGACATGCAGACCTGGCTGTTTCGTTGTGCCCAACATAGCAATCTATACATGGGCACTTTTGGATTTCATGGTGAATGCAGTCGTACACCAGGAATCATGAGTTCTGAAGCCTTAACTGGGTGAGGACCCCTTTGTCTGGTCCTCGTGTGCCCACAGCTCAAGCACTCTTGCATTGAACGTTGCTGAAAACTTCAGTTCATACCCTTACTTAATCGCCCTGGAAGTGGCTCAGAGGAATGGGAGCAATAGTGTCTCTGCTGTCCCTGGGAGAATAGAAGAATAGTGTCTCTGCTGTCCCTGGGAGAATAGAAGAGCCAGAAAAAAGAACTGTCATGCAACATTTCCCCTTTCCCACACCGTTTAAACATACCTGGACCTGCGTATAGGCAGGTAGGCTGGAAAATGAGACAAACAGCACTCAGACACGCTGCTCTCTGAATCC
>NW_007900975.1:0-509 GCF_000696425.1 Galeopterus variegatus
GATCATTCAAGGTATGCTATGATGACCCATTTCTCTCCCATGTTGGCCTGCATTTCCTGCTGGCTTCTCTTTGAACCATGCTGAGCTCAAGAACTCACAGAGTGAAGTGCTGTTTCACATGACAACGTGATGCCAGAGGAACCCGATTCTCTCTCTGCATGAACATGCTCTGGGATGTCCGAGCAGTTTCACTCACCCTTGCTACATCCTGCCCCTCTACTGAAGGACGAACTGTGTCCAGGAACAATGCTGGCACTCCCAAGTATGATGAACTAATAAGACCTACAAACCTCAGTTATGACGCATCTGTATGGGATTAAATCATGAAATTTGGAATGATAAAGTAGTCTGCTCTTGGTGAAAATCATTCTCGAAGACGCTCTCTATCTCCAGCTCTGCTGGCTTGCTTCATAGACAGATGGGAGGTGAGTGAGAGAAAAATGATGGCAGAGGGCCGGCCTGGTGGCGCACTGGATAGTGCGCCGCTTGGGAAGCGCGGTGGCGCTCCC
>NW_007900976.1:0-509 GCF_000696425.1 Galeopterus variegatus
GAAGTTTATAGCAATAAATGTGTCTACATCAAAAAAGGAGAAAGATCCCGAACAAACAACCTAATGATATACCTGAAGGAACTAGAAAAAGGACAAATTAAGAACAAAGTTAGTAGAAGAAAGGAAATAATAACGATCAGACCAGGAATAAATGAAATAGAGATAAGAAAAACAATAGAAAAGATCAACAAAACTAAGAGTAGGTGTTTTGAAAATACAAACAAAATTAACAAACCTGTAGCTAGACTAAGAAAAAAGAGAGGAAAGTCAAATAAATAAAATCAGAGATGAAAGAAGAAACATTACAACTGATACCACAGAAATACAAAGGATTGTGAGACTACTATGAACAATTACATGCCAACAAATTGGATAACCTAGAAGAAATGTATACATCCTAGACACATATAGCCTACCAAGACTATATCACAAAGACATGGAAAATCTGAACAGACCAATACCAAGTAATAAGATTGAATCTGTAATAAAAGTCTCCCATCAAGGAAAAG
>NW_007900977.1:0-509 GCF_000696425.1 Galeopterus variegatus
ACTCGCCATCTGGCCCCTAGCATTGTCAGGACCTGTTGACCCACTGTCTTGTTCAAGCTGGCGCTGTGGACCCACTGAGCTTTGGCCTCATCCCCATTTAGGTCCTCACAGAGAAGGTGCACACAGCAGCCTCACCCCTCACCACCACACACCAGACCTGCTGGCTCTCAAATCAACATCCTCTGCCCCCCTGTGGGACCACCAGGAACTTCTGCAACACCCTCATGCCAAACTGGAGCCATGAGGGCAGGGCATCATCTCTGGTCCTTTCTGCAGCTGAACACTTTTCCAACATTTGCATTTTGCTGAGAGACAACCTGGGACTCCCCTGTCCAGAGTCCCTAGTGGTAAGTAGGGCAAAAGCCCCTTTGTTTGTACCTTTCCCCTCTAGCTGCATGAGGTTAATAACTTTGCTTTCCTCACCTATGAAGAAGGAAACAAGACTCCCGAATCTCACCTTTTGTCCTAATCTTCCTTTCTCTCTTTCCTTAAGATAAAAGGGTTTTATG
>NW_007900978.1:0-509 GCF_000696425.1 Galeopterus variegatus
ACTTATACTAAGGAACTATTCATCTTTTCCTGAAATTCAGATGTAACGATGTCCTCCATTCTTCTGGCAGCCAGACTGGAAGAATGCGGAGATGCTGGGACTGCCTCCTAATGGGAATGCCCAGAGAACGCGGAGCTGCTGGGACAGCCACATGTCCCTCTGGTCTAGAGACTTTAAAACTCCTCCTCTGCCTCACAAGCAATGAAAAAGAAAAAAGAGCAAAGTGCACAATGACTAGTCCCACAGACCCGTGTCCAGAGCACCCACACGAACCTGCAGCTAACAGTGGGCCGCGTCTGCTCCAGGTGAGGCTCTGGGCTGTGTGTCTTCTCTTGGGAGGATCTCATGCTGCCCCTTCCTCTGCATACCTGACCCTGGTCCAAGGCCAAGTGCTCCCCCCCAACTCCTGCTTCTTTCCAGATGAAGGGAAATCCAGACCCATCACCCCGGGGGCCTCCTCTGCCCCCACCCCACCCCTTCATTTCATGGAAGGATAGTGGGCAACTGAG
>NW_007900979.1:0-509 GCF_000696425.1 Galeopterus variegatus
GAACACACCCTGGGTCCTAGGCAGGAGCCAAGGGCAGCCCCCTCCAACCAGAAGCAGGCAATGAACAGGTTGAAAACACCACTTCTGTGCAGGTGGCCCACTACAGACACTGCCACAGCCACAGCTTCCACAAAAGTTGCTCAACACCACAGCAGTAGCCACAGCCACCATACAAGAGGCCCGCCAGACACTCAATAGTATTGACACAAGGAGAGTCACCAGCAGAGACCAGAAAAAGAAGAAGGTGTTTCTCTCCTCAAAAACTACTCTTGACTAATAGAAGAAGAAACTGCTCTAAGAGATGACCAGACATCAACATAAAAATACTGGAAATACAAAAATCCAAGAAGATATGACGCCCCCTCCAAAAAATACAATAATTCTCAAATACCAGATCCTATTGAGCATGAAGCCCTTGAAATGTCTGAAAAGGAATTTTGAACAACAACCTTAAGGAAACTCACTGAGATACAAGAATACTCAGACAACATAATTAAATAAGAAAAAAA
>NW_007900980.1:0-509 GCF_000696425.1 Galeopterus variegatus
AGTCATGTCTTTTGAACCTTAGGGGCTCAGGTCACAGAAATTTAAAGTGACATTTTTTTTTCCAGGGCAAATTTGACCATACACTTTTTCTTTTTTTAACTTTTTACACTGATTTTAGATGCTCACCCCACCAGCAGAGGCAATCCATTGTAGTCCTGAATTCTTCAGAAGCCTTTAGAAAACCTATCCCTCTGATTTTGGGATCCAAGCCTGAACTATAATCCTTACTTCCTCATCTATATGAAATGCATATTTAGGGAGGGAAGGGATGGTAGGAGCTGGGCTCGGAGGGCCCAGCCAGGGCTGTGCTGGGCTTTCGCACATCTGCCTCTGTCTGTCTGGAGAAGGATGATCCTTCTTCAAGGACAGGTGATACACATCCTCTTCACTAAGGCTCCCCAGTATCCTCAGAAAAATAGTAATTGTGCTAGCTTTTCTGCTCCTATAGCATCTCCTATTAGCCTCAGATTTAGCATAAAGATATTGTATTATAGTTGGTTATACAGATT
>NW_007900981.1:0-509 GCF_000696425.1 Galeopterus variegatus
CTTCAGCTACCCATTTGTTATCACTCAGAAACTGAGCCAATTCTACTCCTTGCCCCATGCACCAAAAGATTCCTATTTTCATCTTTAAAGGAAGACTAGTCATTACTGCCATTAAGAAAAAATTATTCAAGCTGAAAATAATGGGGAAGGTGAAATTTGTGCATATTTCAAATGAGACTGGACAAAGCCCTGCAGACAGTGCTGAAGGGAACAATACCTTATTGTCACTGGGCCTGGATCAGGTGACCACTTTGTAGTGGGCCCTTTCTTCCCTTGCACTCACTTCCAGGATCCTATTATGATGAAAATGGCTCAGCAAATGAGCTCGACATGCATCTAGACTATAAAAGAATTTCATAACTGCTTTTAATCCAGTGATTTAAAAGTATGACTTTCAGATAAGTTTTGCCACTTATCTTCATTATAGAACTTAAAATTATTAAGAGAGAAAGGAAGTATCTTCTGCATATTTTTCTTTCTTTTCCTTTTTTTTTTTTTTTTTGGCAGCT
>NW_007900982.1:0-509 GCF_000696425.1 Galeopterus variegatus
ACCTGCTTCTGTATGGCTAGGACCATATATCCATTCCAAGATGAGTGACAATGCCCTGGAACGTTGAAAGAGGATTTGTTCGTTGAGGGGGCAGGTGGGAGCTAAACAGTGATAAAAATATTTAAAACTATCAACCCTCTGGATGATTTACAGGCAGTGTGGTAACCGTTCAGATTAATGGGAGTCCTCATACTGAAAAAGAGGACAACCAATTTGTCCCAAATTGGCAGCACATTTTCTCCCTTTGAATGGGGACTGGATGATTTGAGAGGGTAGACCCTCAGATGCCAACAGTGATGGTTTCTTGTGCATCCATCATGGGACATATTGTATACATACAAGCAAATCCTTTACATGCACACACACCTCGTGCACCCTTTTCCCCCCAAAGTTTTAGCACACATACATGTCGTTCTGTACTATTTTTTTTAACTAAAATATACCTTGAACAATGTTTTATATCAGTACACAAAGAACTTCTTCAGTTTTTGGTTTTAAAGCTGCATATT
>NW_007900983.1:0-509 GCF_000696425.1 Galeopterus variegatus
TCTCTCTTTAAAAAAAATAGTTAGAAAAGGGACAATTTCTATGAAAACGAAAGAACGAAGTGTTCAGTGGCTTAACCTAAAATAATTTTATTTTTTAAGTACAGTTCAATGTATGTGTTCTTCCAAGGAGTGATTTGGAAACTCATCTTCCTCTTATCGTGTGACTTTTAGGTCTCCTGCGATTTTCAGGTCATCTGTGACCATTTAGTGGAAGAAAAAAAAAAGGTTGCAGGTGGTGTATCTCTTCCATGATTCGGTCTGGCGGTGACGTACACCATTTCTCCTCACATTCCTTTGGAGAGAACAAGTCCAATGTCCCACCTAGATGCAAGTGGGACTGAGGAATAAAGTCCCTGCTTGAACAGATCCCTTAACTCTACAGTATGGATGAGGAAACAAGAGTGTTTTTTGGACATATAGCTTGTCTTTACCAAATTCTATAAGTTTATAAAATGGAAGATGTACCTAGGGGTTGCACAGTTCAAGAGAACAAGAAGAAACATTTTTTT
>NW_007900984.1:0-509 GCF_000696425.1 Galeopterus variegatus
TCTGTTAAACCTTTGGTTGGAAAATCTCTTTTATATTGAAGACCTTGAGCTAGGAAATATCACTCAGCTCACCAAATTCAGGATTTTTGTCAGTCAGTGAATTGCCACATTTACAATCCTTCCATCCTCACATTTCCTGGAATAAGTTAAATTTAGCCAATTTGAATATTAAAATGTAATTTAAGTGTTCTAGCCAAATTAATCCCATTTAATTACATAAATAACCTTTTTCTACTAAACCACCAAAAACAATTGGCACCCCATACAAACAAAACCAAAAAATCATAATTTAATTCCAGAGTAAATGAAATACTAAAAAGTGAGCACTAGTAAACAGCATTTCAAATCTTTGAACTAAATGGTATCGAATCATAAACAACAACAATGGAATCTTAGTAGTGATCAGTACAGCTCTGGTTACTACAGCTAATTTTCTTTTGATTTTAAGTAATAGATACCAGTTCTGCAGTTCTGGTTTGCTTAAAAATAAGAGACATACCCAGAAGTAT
>NW_007900985.1:0-509 GCF_000696425.1 Galeopterus variegatus
AGTTTGATTTGGGTCTTTTCTTACATCTTCCATGTCTCTACATTTTTTTATCTTTCCTCTAGTTTTTGGAACATATGAAACACAGTAATAATAACTGTTTTGATATCCTTGTCTACTAATTCTAACACCTGTATTAATTTCAGTTAGATTACAACTTTTGAATTTTTCTCCTTGTTATGACTTACATTATCTTCCCTCTTTGCATAATTGGCATTTGTTTGTTTGTTTGTTTTTCTGTCAGACATCGTAAATGTCACCCTGTTGGGAGCTGGCTGTTTTTTATTTTTATAAATATTCTTGAATCTTTCCTAGAGTGCATTTGATTTACTTGAAAGCAGATTGATCCTTTTGGGTTTTCCTTTTAATATTTGCTGGGTGGAATCAGAGCAGCATTTGTCCTGGGGGATAATTATTCCCCACCACTGAGGCAAGACTGAACCCAATGCCCGGGAGTTATATTTTCCAGTCTTACTTCCAGTCCTGTGTTGGCTTCACGTACTGTTTTCTCT
>NW_007900986.1:0-509 GCF_000696425.1 Galeopterus variegatus
CGTATTGAGGGATGGAAAGGAGAGGGACCAAGTCTCAAAGCATCTCCTGATCCAACAGGACATTCACAGATGTCCACCCTCCTTTGACCATGCCTCAGTTTCTTATAGCACCTTTGCTTCTCACTACTGTCACTTGATCAGGTCTTGCTTATCCTTACACTGACAACAGTGTCACCTCCAATGAAACAGGGCTTTATCTCTCACTGGCTCAGGGTTATCATTTTTTATATATTTTTTAAGAAAGCACAGTTTAGCAAAACTAAAATTCAGCACGAATTTTCAATTAGTTAAAAAGGCAACTACAAACAAATGACGTTTTTAAAATGTGCTCTTTTCTGTATCTCCCAAAGCAAGAAAATCAAAACAGAACTTTTTGACAAAGCTCTAACTTTTTAACAAAACTCTCATTGTTGACAGCAGTGCTGTCTGATAGAACTTTCTGCAACGTTGGAAATGTTTTACACTATAGCCACTAGCCAATGTGGATAAAGGGCTCTTGAAATTAGGCT
>NW_007900987.1:0-509 GCF_000696425.1 Galeopterus variegatus
TATTATGACTCAGGCAGGGGCAGCAGTTGATGGGTGAGTAGGGGGAAAGTTGCCAAATACGCCAATTTCAAAACCCACCATTACTTATATTTAGACAAGCAGAGACTGAGCATTCTCTTTGTTCTGTTTAGCAAAATTAATTTTATTGCTTGGCAATGGCAAATCACTTCTAAGCAGATAATAAAATACATCAGGAGTCTGAGCCTCTGCCAAAGGCAGAGATCCCCAATGAGTCAGTAGTAATCAACTGGATGATATTTGAGTTTGACCTGATTAATCTACCATCACACCCAGCTGATGGATATTTCAGGTAGGAAAGGGAATATGACTGGAAATCATGTCTTCTCATGCCATTTTATCTCATATTGTTGGTCACTATTCCCCTGCAATTGTCCTTCCCATACCCCGTGGTTGTTTCATTTTAAGATCATCAAAAGCCATCCCCCTTGTCAGAAATTTCAGGGACCCAACCATGACATAATTCTATGACCATGCTTTAAAGAAGTTAG
>NW_007900988.1:0-509 GCF_000696425.1 Galeopterus variegatus
ATAATGGTTGGGACAGTGGTGCTCAACTGTTTTTTATTTTTTTAATCGTAGCACTCTTAAGCAAGGCAAAGATCTCACACCTTTAACCCCGCCCATTTCCCCTTTCTAGTTGATTTCTATCTGTGAATTCATATATGTAAAATAGCAACTTTACCACGCTATATGTTCGCCTGAATTCTTAGTAGATTAATGAATGAGAGCCATTTATAAACTATCCATTTATAAACCATTTATAACATGTAAATTTTAGTTTGTGAATGCTAACATTTTAATAACTCCTAGTAATCCACTGAGTAAGTTACTAGTGAATTGGGTCTTATATATGAAATTCCATAGAATTATCATTTGCCTATTATAAGACCTGAATAAAGAGCTTGCAGTATTTAATTAAAGGCTGGCTAGAGAGATCGTGGAGAATTTCATGATCCTCCCAGTGGACTGAGGATCACACATTGAGAAGGACTGGTTTGTGGCATGGACTTTGGACCTGTGCTCATGTTCTGAGTAGT
>NW_007900989.1:0-509 GCF_000696425.1 Galeopterus variegatus
CCTCGGCGGGAGCGCCTCCACACTCACAAGCGGCGCACTGTAGCAGTGTGCCACCGGGCCGGCCCCAGATAGTATTTTAATATCTCAAATATTTACTAAGAATCTCCTATGTGCTCATATCTATAAACAGAACTGTGATAAATATCAAGATTCATAAATTATAATCTCAATCTTCAAGCTTTTGCTATTTAATATGATATAACACAAACATTTTTGTAGATGGAGAAAGGGGATACAAGAAGCATAAGTTTTTTTCTTTTAGATGTAAAATTGCAAATTATGTAATGCAGCCAGGAAGATGCATAATAAGATAGTATACTAAGTTCCAGAATAAAAAGCCAATATATAAAAGTCTGCCTTCAGAGAAATTGCCTAGTAAATTTTAGTGAGTTTCTAATTGTTTCTTGCAAGAAATTTTTTGTTTATGTCTCTATGTTTTTACATTTATCCTGGTCTAGAATGTCTTCTTCTTGTCTCCACCTGGTGAAATAACAATTTACCCTTTAGAA
>NW_007900990.1:0-509 GCF_000696425.1 Galeopterus variegatus
ATAGGTGAATAGGGCAGAAGGCTCCAAGTTGGCTTTTGTGCCTTTCCTGCAGCACTTTCTTTTCTTTCTCCTGGCATAAGTCTGAGGGAGAAATTCTCAGTCTCTCACTCCACCCCAATCTTTCTTGTGAACACCCAGTTTGATTTGTGAGAAGAGCCTGTAATTCCACATATGTCTGTGGCTTCCAGGGTTATAATACTATTATGCTAGCCTACACTTGGGCTTAAGTTATGAATTTAAAAATCTAGCTGAATTCTTTTTGCTGTCCTTTATAGTGGCCTTTTCTTCTCATGTTCTTCCATGTGCTGGTATTCCATCCATCCTTGGAGTACAGTGTCTTACTTCAAACTTCTGGTTATTTGGTAGCCAGTTTTTTGGTAAGTTCAAGAAAAGTTGTGAGTTTACAGGTTATCTGGTAATTTTTTTGATGTAAGTTTGGGACTAATGCTTTTTTAGCTTTCTACATCCTAGGTAGAAGCTGGAAATCTAGTAATTTTCTTTTTTTTTTT
>NW_007900991.1:0-509 GCF_000696425.1 Galeopterus variegatus
TCAACAAGTACTATAAACATTAGCTATTGTAGTTTTATTTGGCAGTATTCATATTTAATGACAAATGGTACATGTACATACATATTTACAAATATGGACACATACTTATGTACATAATAGGTACATATAAGCAGAGAAGAGTAGTCTAACTTTCCTAATTGCCAAAAATAATCTTTGCTTGTGAATTAACTCATTGCTGTTTGCTGTTGACTTGTTCTCCTGTAGGGAGAGTTCGAAAGAAGAGCACTAGCAGAAGTGTGAAATGGCCTGTTTATTTTAGTTCATTATTAACCTTGAAGTCTCACCATAATTATTCCAATCTTAGCATTGAGGCAACTTTGGCCATTGAGGAAATACCAATCAACGAATTAAAATTGCAAAACATACTGCACGGTGCCATCTTCATCGCAGAATAACAGAAGGTTGGAATTAGGAGGGACTTCAGACATCATCCGCTACAATGCCCTCATTTTTTATAGGTGGGGAAACTGGGGCCCAAGGAGGAAAAG
>NW_007900992.1:0-509 GCF_000696425.1 Galeopterus variegatus
AATTCCAATTTTTTTGAATTTGTTGAGTCTTGATTTGTGACCTAATATGTGATCTATCCTGCAGAATGACCCATGTGCTGATGAGAAGAATGAATATTCTGAGGTTGTTGGATGAAATGTTCTGTAGATATCTGCCAAGTCCAATTGGTCTAGTGTGTTGTTTAGATCTTGTGTTTCTCTGATGACTCTTTGCCTAGATGATCTGTCCAATATTGACAGTCGGGTGTTCAGGTCCCCTGCTATTATGGTATTAGTGTCTATTTCCCTCTTTAGGTCTAAACAGAGTTTGTTTTATAAATCTGGCTGCTCCAACATTGAGTGTGTATATATTTATGTTTGTTATGTCTTCTTGATGGATCCATCCTTTTATCATATGAAGTGGCCCTCATTATCTCCTTTTATGGTTTTTAGTTTAAAGTCTATTTTATCAGATATAAGAATAGTTACACCAGCTTGTTTTTCTTTTCTGTTTGCATGGTAAATCTTTTTCCATCCTTTCACTCTTAGTC
>NW_007900993.1:0-509 GCF_000696425.1 Galeopterus variegatus
CTGCATGTCCAGCCATACCTGGGGCCAATTTACCACAGCTCGAGTAGCCAAAGCAGCAGGGATGCTGGTGCTGGAAGCAGCTTCCCAAGATGGCCATGGGCAGTGAGCCGATGGACGGCTCCTCAAGCCTATTTCCCAACACCATTCTGTCTCCCTAGATCTTTGAGCTTGAAATGGAAGAATTGGCCCCAGAGGCTTCTGCGATGCCTTCAGGGCCTTTTTCTCCTTCTCTTGATATTCCCTTTCCTTTGTACTAATCTTCTTAGCTAATGGTCACTGGGCTGCACCGCTGCATGCTCTCTGCTTCTCTACCACATGGCCAGGCTGCAAATTTTCCAAATCTTTATGCTCTGCTTCCCTTTTAAATTCTGGCTTTACATCGTGTCTTTGCCACCATAACTCAGTGTAGGCTGTTGCAAGTAGCCATGCAGCTTCCTTAATGCTTTGAAATTTCTTAGAAATTTCTTCCACCAGATACTCTGGTTCACAACACCTAAGTTCCAACTTCT
>NW_007900994.1:0-509 GCF_000696425.1 Galeopterus variegatus
GGTGTGGGATTTGGACCCTCGGCTATATGAGAAAGTTGAAGAAATCAAGGGAGGTTAGCCTGGAGAAGAGGCCACGTCCATTACACCATGGCGACTGCCCTGAAATATTTAAGGGACTGTCAGGTGGGAAAATGGTAACTTTCTGCCTTTTTCTCTGGATTCACCCTGGGAAGGTCCGAGCTGGTCAATTCCAGTTGTGCATGAATAAGAGAGTTCTCTTTGGGTGAGAGAGAGGCCAACTTGTCTAACCTCTGAGGTCTTTTGTTTTTTAAGACTTTGTTATTTTTATATGGAAATACATACTGTGTATCTTTGTGCATTTTGTAAACAGGTATGGCGGGGCAAAGAACATATGGAGAGAGTAATAAATGAAAAAAGTCATTTTAGCAAAACAAGAGCGGGCAGCAAAGGGAAAAAAAGCCTGAGAGGGTTTAGGGTGTGTTGATTTAGAGGTATGGCTGTTAGGAATAGTGTCTTGGTTAAGAATAGTGTCTCGAGTCAAGACTTTT
>NW_007900995.1:0-509 GCF_000696425.1 Galeopterus variegatus
AAATATTCAGGGTGGAAGGAGAAAGACAGAACATGTTTCCTTCCTTGATTGAGTGCCTTTAGCCTTTCTCAATCTCTCTCTCATGTAATTCACATGTAATTTTAAATATCCATCATTAATAATCACCTTTGCTATAGACATAAGCAAATCATATGTGATTCTTTAAGAAAGACAGGTCTAGAGAGAGAGAGAGAGAGAGAGAGAGATAGTTGGTGAAGGAACTTATTATTCAAAGGGCCATTAAAAAACCAACCCCCAGGCCACTGGCAGCATTCAATCTGGCACACATTCACTGAGTGCCTGTGGCACACGGACCCTGCGAAGGACATGAGGCAGAAGAAGGATTCATTCCACTCGCCTGCTAGAGGGCAGGAAGAAAGTTCTGTGGGCTGAGTGTGGACTCCACCTTACAGTTAATTCTATTTTAAAGCAATGCCAGCGGGTGTGTGAACCGGACTTTGAAAGACTCACTGTTATGGGAGTGATCAGTGACTTGGGTTTGACAGAAT
>NW_007900996.1:0-509 GCF_000696425.1 Galeopterus variegatus
GGCTACCGATAACCAAATTTTTATTTCACCAACCTTGCCAGGGCTGTTCATTAATGCTAAGTCTGGGAGCACTCACTTCCAGGGTGTGTAATAAGGGGTAAAATAAGGAACATAAAAAGTTCCAGAGCAAGAAACATTGCCTAAAAGACATAAATGAAAATGAAAAGCATGTTTGGAAAAATAGCTTTCTTCAAGAAATATACTAAAAATATTTTTTATCTGCTTAGCATTCTTAACATTTTTTAAAGCATGACACAGTTTGAATAAAATTCAAGAAGCTTAGCCATAAGAATAATATAAGAATAACTAATAATAATAATAATATTAATATAGTTTATCTATAATAAAAATCATAATTAAAAGTAGAATTGCATGAAAAAGAAAAAAAAAGAATTTCAAATTCAATGATGATGTAATTGTTCATTGAAGGTTATAAAAACAAAAAAAACAGGCTAAAAGTGAATTGTTAATGTGAAAGACAAAAACACAAAATTCATTAAGATTGCAGA
>NW_007900997.1:0-509 GCF_000696425.1 Galeopterus variegatus
GATTTGCTTTTTGAATCAAATCTGATAATCTCTGCATTTTCTTTGAACTGTTTAGACTATTTACATTTAAAATACTTATTAATATGGTTGAATTGGAATTTACCATCTTGCTATTTATTTTTATGTTTTTCTTCTCATTCATTGATCCTTTTTGCCCTCCTCTTGCCTTATTACAGATTAATTGAATTATTTTTAGTTTTCCATTTTATCTCCTCTGCAGGCTATTTGCCCAACATCTTTGTTTTCATTATTAGTGATTGCTCTAAAGTTATAATACGTGTCTTTAATTTATTTTGATAAAATGAACTTCAAATAATACCTTATTGTTTTACTGTAAGAAAAGAACCATGTATTTCCGTTTGCTCTGACATCCTTTATGCTGCTATTTTCATGTATTTTTTTTCTTTTTTTATTATGAATATTCATGAGATACAAAGCTAATTGTCATTCCTCATGCTCGTGATGTGAAGGCCAGATTCGTACCGGCAACATACCCATTACCAGAAATT
>NW_007900998.1:0-509 GCF_000696425.1 Galeopterus variegatus
GCATTGAAAACATATTCAATTAAATAGCGGCAGAAAACTTCCCAGGTATAGGAAAAGACACAGATCTTCAGATTCGGGAAGCTGAAAGATCCCCAAACGTATTCAACCCAAAAAGGTCTTCTCCAAGACATGTTATAGTCAAATTGGCAAAACTCAAAGACAAAGAGAGAATCTTAAAAGCTACAAGAGAGAAGCGTCAAATCACATATAAGGGAGCCCCAATCAGACTAACATCAGCTTTTTCATCACAAACCCTAAAAGCCAGAAAGGAATGGGATGATATATTCAAAATACTAAAAGACAGAGATTGCCAGCCAAGAATACTCTACCCTGCAAGGCTATCCTTCCAAAATGATGGGCAAATAGTATATTTCTCAGACAAACAAAAACTGTGGGAGTTCACTACCACACAACCACCCTTACAGGAAATTCTCAAGGGAGTACTGGTTTTGGTACCTGAAAAATAACTACCACTGCCATAAAAATTCAAGAAAAATCAAAACCCACTA
>NW_007900999.1:0-509 GCF_000696425.1 Galeopterus variegatus
GTGCTACAAAATCGGATGTCTTGTTATAAGCAAAGTTACAAAGCAAGGATAGAGTTAAGGAGGGACACTTTTTTTTCCCTAGAAACAGAATTTTTGAAGAGTCTCAGGTGCCTCATTTGTACCCACGGGATTTGAATTTATGGTGGTGACTGAGTGCCAACACGGAGAGGCCAATGCCATTGAAAGAATTTATTACTTACATTTCCCAAGAGAAAAGGGCACGCCTCATCATACAGGGCCACCCAGGAAAGCATCAGTTTTGGTCAAGAGGCAGAAAGGAGTGAGGAAAAGACCTGGGGCATATCCTTTATTGGGATTTCTGTCGGAAGGCAAGACAGGGCAGCGTACACAGTTTAGGACTGGCTAGTTTGAATGATTCTGGTCTCCAATTGCCTGGTACTTGGCCTTGGGATGATTTAGGGCAGGGGAAACATTGGCTTGCTATGTGAGTTAGATAAGTAGGTGGCTGGGTGCATATAGTCTGGATTATATAGTCTTGCATATATTAT
>NW_007901000.1:0-509 GCF_000696425.1 Galeopterus variegatus
AAATTCTTGTAATGCCCACCACAAACAGAATACAGAACAGTTCCAACACCCCAAATATTTCCCTGGTGCTGACCCTGTGGCCATTGTAGCTTGTTCCTTTAATAAGCACGAAGGCTGCTGCCTCCTTAACAATAAGTGACAGTGGATAGAGGCCCAAGGACATTCCAATAGGAGATCCAGAAAGGCAACCCAATGTGGAAAGAAAATAAATCATGTCCAAAAACAGGTGATGCAAATTATCGAAAGCCTAGTCCAGATCAAAAATATCCTAAAATGGGATTGTTCTAAGAGCTTAAAAATGGGGAATAGGACTTTCTTGGCAAAGAGTAGCATCAGATGACACATGAGAGCTTCTAATGGCCATTCTTGAGGGTTTGCATACAAAAGAGGAAATAAGACACCATTCCTCAGTCCAAATGAGTTAAATTATGATTGCTGCCAGATGTCGCTGGGCAAAAGCAGGATTTGAAGCAAATGATGAAGGTTGTCTCTTTTTGTGGCTCTTTTTT
>NW_007901001.1:0-509 GCF_000696425.1 Galeopterus variegatus
CCCCTTTCCCCCATCTGAAAGACTCTGGACAAGCTGCTTAAACTTTTTGAGCTTGTTTCCTCTCTGGTTCAAAATGGTATGATTCTAATATAAATACTTATTTCTGAATCTGCCCATCTGAGCAAAACGAAACAAAATTAAAAAACCCAAGTCCCCTACAATAACCCAGAGATTCTTATCAGTTTGTTGCAGAAAAGCTCTCTTCCTCATTAGCATTCTCAGTGTAACAAGAAAACAACAAACGCTCCTATTGTCCAGCAGTCATGTTAGAAACTGACTGAGGAGTTGAGTCTAGCTGAGCAGACCATTTATGCACACTACAAGCCAGGTTCCCTGCTGGGTCTCTGGAATACAGAATTGCAAACCTTCCCCTCCAGGGGCTTAAGGTCGAATAGGCAACTCACACCAGAATGGGTGTTAAGGTGGAGGCAGATGGGCCTTTACCTCTGCAGAAGGCCAGGGAAGGTTCCCTAAGGGACGTGGTAAGTGAGCTCAGCCTTTCAGAATTT
>NW_007901002.1:0-509 GCF_000696425.1 Galeopterus variegatus
TTCAATATTTCATTCATACATTTCCTTTGATGGATTTTCAGGTTGTATCACGGTTTTTGCTTTTAGATACGGTGTGAAGTACAGTGTGGTATACGTGTGTCCACTGCATATCTACAATTGTTTTTCTTGACATTGTACCTAAGAGTGGAATTAGTGGGGACATAGAATATATGAATGTTCAGCTTATGAGATAATGTCAAATCATTTTCCAAAGCTGTTGTACCTGTTATACTCTCACCCTATGGATTCACATATTCTCTTTGAGCTTTATCATCATACAATCGAATGGCTATAAGTGGTATCTCATCTTGGTCTTGATCTACAGATCTCCAAGGTTGAATCTCTTCTTGTGTTTTGACAACATCTTTTATGAAAAGCTTGTTCAAGCTATTTGCCCCTTTTTCCATGAGTGGTTTATGCTTTTTTTTGGTAGGAGTTATTTATAGACTCTTGATACTGATCCTTTGTTGTTTTCTCTACTGCTAATATCTTCTTCCAGTTTGTAACCC
>NW_007901003.1:0-509 GCF_000696425.1 Galeopterus variegatus
GCTGCTTTCTCCTGTTCACTCAGCAAACTCTCCATCTGCAAGGAGCTCTCCCTTTAGTGCCGGTGATTGGGGTCATTAACCTCTCACTTGCAGGCCGAGGGAGCTAGCATTTTGGCACCCAGATAAGTCACAGAAGATATACTCTCAGGTCAACAGCGGCCCATTATGAGGTGGTATACTCTAAGGGGTGAGAGCCTGGGGTAAAGCCATAACTCTCATAAAGCCTTAGGAAGTTTCTTAACTTCCCTGTGCCTCAGTTTCCTCATCTGTTAAAAAACTTATTCATTATAATAATTACTTCAGGGAATTGTGAGAATTAAATTAGTTAATACATACAGTAGTCCGCCCTTGCCCGTGGTTTCAGTTTTCAAAATTTCAGTTATATGTGGTCAACTGCGGTTCAAAAATAGTACAATATTTTGAGACAGAGAGAGAGGGAGATCACATCCATGTAACTTTTATTACAATATATTGTTATAATTGTTCTATTTTATTATTTGTTATTGTTG
>NW_007901004.1:0-509 GCF_000696425.1 Galeopterus variegatus
TATTCTTTTACTAAAATTTTAGTGGGATCTCATATTTACATTATATTTTGAATTATAATCCTGTAATATGTTATTTATTTTGTTGCTCAAATTGTTTCAGCTTTGGCTATTGCAAACTTTTTCATGTTGGCTCCTGCATCCAACCATCAGGCACTGAGTGTGCTCACTGCTACTGGGGTGTCTTTGCTTCTAGGCCCTCTCTGAGGACACAGCTAGGTAATATATGTATGTACTAACCCACATATCTATAATTGTTATGATATCTATCCACCTGTTTTTATATTAAGTTAAAATGAGTTCATATTGATATCACTAACTCTAATTCAGCACTGCAAGACTCATACTAGTTAGGGAAGTCTTTAAATTGTGCTGAGTTCATTAAACCATTCTACTAAAAGCCCCTCTAAATTTTAAGACCAAATTATTGCTAATTAGCAGTTTAAAATTTATCATAATTCTATTTTATTACATGGTAAACTTATTTAACATGCTTCTTTTTTGTTTTTAGT
>NW_007901005.1:0-509 GCF_000696425.1 Galeopterus variegatus
TGGCAACCGTTGGGATTCAAACAGTAGTAGAGAAGCCACTCTAGAAAAGCAAGAATTGTTTTAATAGAGGGAATTAGAGTCTACACCACAATCTTACAGAGTGTGAGGTGTGGCAGTAAGGAAAGCTGATCCTAGACACAGCACATACTCTAGTGCTCCTCCAAAAGCCAGAGCACACCTGCCACTGAAGGTGTGGGCTCCTCAGTCCTTTGGGAAGTCAAGGGTGGGGGTGCTGATGCTCTCACCTGCCTGCAGAACCTCACCAGGTGACTCTCCAATCTTCACCTCTGTCCAACTGTCTGCCTGCAAGGGCTGATGGAAAGAATTGAGTCCTCCTCTACTGATTTCCTTATCTCATAAAGGGCACCTCATTGAGCAATCTACAGAAAACTAAAAAAGGGAAAGGGATTTTGAGAAATGTGCTTAGAGGAATGATGCTGGTGTTGGGGAATTGACAGCTGACTTCCCAGTATGGTCATTATCTCCCCAACTCTTAGAATTTATTTCAG
>NW_007901006.1:0-509 GCF_000696425.1 Galeopterus variegatus
TGAGCACTGTCTTGTTTCAGGCCTTGTGCTGGGCACTGAGACACTCGGAGGACTAGGGAAGTTCCCCACTGCTGTGGGATCCATGGTCTGGTGGAAAGAGCCAGGCAGGCAGGTAGCTGCCAAACAGGGTGACTTTCTATCAGAGACTGGAACAATATGGCCTGTAGAAACCCAGAGACCTGATTCTGCTGAGAAAGACCATTGGGCCAGGTTTGCTGGGGAGGTGACATTTGTGTTGGTATCTCGAGGACGAACGGGTACCAAAGTATCCCCTTAAAATTATCCTTTTGTTTATGTATTGTAATGATGAATAAGCTAATTATCCTGATCTGGCCATCACATATTATACACAAATATTGATAGTCAACTCTGTCCCCCACAAATATGTATAATCAATTAAGTTTCAATAAAGCAAAAAAAAATAAAGAGAAAAGAACATTGAATATAAAAAAAAATCCTTTTGTTTCTCCAATTACAGTGAGGAGAATGTTTGAAGAGAGAGAAATAGT
>NW_007901007.1:0-509 GCF_000696425.1 Galeopterus variegatus
AGAAAGAAAAAAAGAAAGAAAGGAAGAAGGAAGGAAGGATGGAAGGAGGAAAGGAAGAAAGGAAGAAAGAAAGAAAAGAAAGAAAGGAAGGAAGAAAGAAAAGAAAGAAAGAAAGAAAGAAAGAAAGAAAGAAAGAAAGAAAGAAAGAAAGGAAGGAAGGAAGGAAGGAAGGAAGGAAGGAAGGAAGGAAGGAAGGAAGGAAGGAAGGAGGAAGGAGGAAGGAAGGAAGGAAGGAAGAAAAGGAGGGAGGGAGGGAGGGAGGAACGAAGGAAAGGAAGGAAGGAAGGAAGGAAGGAAGGAAGGGAAAGAGAAATAACACATGCTCTCACTTACAACTGGGTGCTATGAAAGAAAGAGAAGGAAGAAAGAAAAGAAAGGAAGGAAGGAAGGAAGGAAGGAAGGAAGGAAGGAAGGAAGGAAGAAAAGAAAGAAAGAGCTTCCCTAGGGCCCCCTTGGCCTGGACTGGCCTGCCTCTAAGAGAGGCCCTACCCTCACCTTCCCTGCCACTA
>NW_007901008.1:0-509 GCF_000696425.1 Galeopterus variegatus
TCTTGGAGGCCATGGGGTCATTTTTGGACAAGTTGAGTTTCAGGAGACTGTGAGACAATTAACACTGACAGCCACAGGTGAGCTGGAAATGTGTTTGGAGAACAAGGTAGAGATATATACCTGGAAGTTTATTACTTTTTCATTGCTAATCTTGGAATTGATGATAGTAACAAGAAAGAGGAAATAGAGTGAAAAGGAAAAACAGCTGTGGATATTGACATCTAGAATAGGCAAAAGCAGTAAGGAACACTGATGAGAAGCAAGATGGGGAACACTGCAGAGAAGCAGGTGGTCCCCCAAAAGCCTACTCAGGAAGCAGAAGAAACTCAGTTTACACTCATGGAGAGACGCAAGTTCACCACATACTGGGCTGAAACTTATTGTCCTTCATTCTCCACCCAAGACACGCCCAAGTCCTGTTTTCTTTCAAGTTCCTGATGCACTTTGGGTGTTGGTTAAACCATGTGGCCTCTGGATCCGGACTACTGATGTTCAATACCCAGCTTTAC
>NW_007901009.1:0-509 GCF_000696425.1 Galeopterus variegatus
TAATATTTTTTTCCCCAAATGGTGATTACATTCTTATGGAAACAACAGACAATAAACAAAAGCATGAGTAGCATTATGCCAGGGGAGAAGGTTAAGAAAAAATAAAGAGGGTAAGGGAACAGAAAAGAATGGGTCAGAGCACATTGATTTAGATAGTGTGGCCCAGGATAGCCTTTCTAGAAAGTTGACCCTTGAGCGAAAAGCTCAGGCTGCCCCACCTAACATGCTTGGGTGCAAGGACAAATACCAAAGAAGGAGATGTTCATGTGCTCCAGCTCCCTCATCCAGAGAGGCACAAAGGTGGCAATCTTCCAGGACACTGACTCGAAATGCCCTGCAAAGCAACTGAGCAATTGCCTGTGGTCATTGTACTCTGCAATCTTCTGGAGGAAATAAAGAGGAAGCTGTGAAAACATCTCACCCTTGGAAACACCTCCTCATGCAGAGTATTAAGACATTTTCCTGGCTTTACCAAAAGCAAAAGACTTGTCTAGAACTTCTAGAGTCCC
>NW_007901010.1:0-509 GCF_000696425.1 Galeopterus variegatus
ATCTAAGCAAATCCATCAGGCCAAGGTCATCGATCTAAGTAAACCCATTGCACCAAGCTCAACCATGTAAGTAAACTCATCAGACCAAGCTCATCGATCTATGTAAACTCATCAGACTGAGCTAATTGATCTAAGTTAACTAATCAGACTAAGCTCATCAATCTAAGTAAACTCATCAGACCAAGCTCATAGATCTAAGTAAAGTCATCTGAGCAAGCATATCGATCTAATTAAACTCATCAGACCATGCTTATGGATCTAAGTAAATCCATTAGTCCAAGGTCATCGATCTAAGTAAACCCATTGTACCAAGCTCACCGAGCTAAGTAAACTCATCAGACCAAGCTCATCGATCTAAGTAAACTCATCGGACAGAGCTCATCGATCTAAGTAATTTCATCAGAACAAGCTCATGGACCTAAGTAAACTCCCCAGAACAAGCTCTTCAATCTAAGTAAACTCACCAGACCAAGCTCATCGATCTAATTAAACTCATCAGACCAAGCCCT
>NW_007901011.1:0-509 GCF_000696425.1 Galeopterus variegatus
AGCATGAAAAGAGTACCAGTTTCAGAGTCAGACTTTTCTGTATTTTAGTACTGGTTGGTTCTTCTACTTTTTAGTTGATAGTACTTGCACAAGTTACTTAACCTTTTGGAATGTTATTTTATTTTAAATAAGGATAAAAATAGTACCTATCATATAGGATTGGTGTGAGGATTGAATAAAATTATATATGTACCAGACATGTTACAAGAGGATAAAAAACGGTAGCTATTATTATTATCTAAAATCATTCAAAACTGTTACATTAGAACTACATCCCACTAAGTCTAGATCCCTCAAATATAGGATTTCTGTATTTTCAACTGCACATCCTCTCACTACTAAATGCAAGCTCAGCGTATGCCAAAAACCTGGACTCTGGAATTATAGTCAGTTCACTTATTATTACAAAGTGTTATTTATTTGCATAATATTATTGAGTATGGAGATACAAGAATGAGTATCTTACACTTCATGCCTTCAAGTTGCTCACTGTTTGTGGGAGAACAGAC
>NW_007901012.1:0-509 GCF_000696425.1 Galeopterus variegatus
TTTTTTTTTTCCTCTATGGTGGGATCTATAATAAAAGAAGAAAAGGAGAAGGGATTTGAGGCATATGCAAAAGACCGATTGGGTCATAAAATTCCTAAGTAAGGAAGAAAGAACAGGCTTGGGGCTAGTGCTGGGCAGTAAAAAGGTCTTAGGAACAATGGACTGTAGATCCCAATAGAGTAGAAGGATTGTTGGAGTTTATACACTAGAGTGTAGAAAATAGTGTGGTTAGAAAGTGATAAAGGTTATTGGCAATGACAACATCTAGGATATGACCATGGGAATGGGTGTCTGAGGAAATTTGAAGGGCAAGTTGATTAAAAGACAGGAGAGCAAGGAACTAATCAGGCTGGATACTGGAAAGATTTGGTATGTGAATATTGACATCCTGGGATTATGACGGGAGTACTGGAAAGAATAACAGTGGGCCAGGTGCTTAAATCTTGAAGGACTAAGGAAGAGAAAATGGGGAGTTGGAAGCTGACTGCAATAAGGAGTAATAGGTAGTA
>NW_007901013.1:0-509 GCF_000696425.1 Galeopterus variegatus
GGGGGAGAGGGAGGAGGGAGGGAGGCTTTGGTGATGGAACACAATAACTAACTACATTGTATATTGACAAAATAAAAATTAAAAAAAAATAAAAAATAAAATGTCAAAAAGAATCTTAAAAATATCTGAAGACAGACGAAAATGGAAACACAATATATCAAAACTTATGGAATTCAGCAAAAGCAGTTCTTTTTTTTTCTTTTTTTATTGGTTATGAATATTCATGAGATACAAAGCTGATTGCATTTCTAAGAGGAAAGTTTACAGCAATAAACACTGACATTAAAAAAGAAGAAATACCTTAAATAAACAACCTAACATTGCACTTTATGGAACTAGAAACAGAAGATCAAACCAAGCCCAAAATTAGTAAAAGGAAGAAAATAGCAAAGAAGGGGAACATACAGAGGGAAAGTAATGAACTAAGCCCAAAGTTATTAAAAAGAATGTAATAACAATAGTCAGAGCAGAAATAATGAAATAGAGACTAGAAAAAATGTGAAAAGTTA
>NW_007901014.1:0-509 GCF_000696425.1 Galeopterus variegatus
TGCTGCAGTTCCTAAGGGCCTGGATGCTCACTTTGCCCCCAAGCCCCATGTGAGTGTGTCTGGCTGGTAGAAACTCCTGTCCCACGCAGATCTGATTTCCAGGGTCCAGAGGAGAGGAAGGTTCTCTCCAGGGGAGTTAATTGCATGCTAAGGGAGCCAATCTGCATACTTTCCTAAGGAAATTTAAAAATTCATCCTCTCTAAGACCATTAGCCTGTGCTGAATAGAGTAGGATCTGCGGAGCGTGGACTCGCTCACCCATTTGACAAATACTTAGGGCCACACGTGCCGGAAGGTCAAATGCAAAGACGAAAGAGCCCTGGGGTTTGTGGGAAAACACATGCGTGTGTGGACACACAGGACACAGTGGGAGGAAGGTTCAGGTTGAGCTCTGGCAAGGTGAAGTGGGGACCCCAAGAAGACGGGGCATCTCTCCTCTGAGGCAAAGGGTGTTCCCGGGAATGAGAGCAGAGAAGGAAAGGCAGAGACACGTGGTCACAATATTGACC
>NW_007901015.1:0-509 GCF_000696425.1 Galeopterus variegatus
GCAGTCTCCCAACAAAAAAAAAAGCTCAGGACCAGATAGCTTTACTCCTGAATTTAACCAAACCTTTAAAGGGGAATTAATACCACCTCTTCAAACTATTCCAAAAAACTGAAAAAGAGGCCATTATTCCAAATTCATTCTGTGAGACCAGCACCACCCTGATACCAAAATCAGACAAAGATACAACACAAAAAGAAAACTACACCAACATCATTGATTCATAGATGCAAAAATCTTCAACAAAATATTAGCAAACAAATACAGCAGTACATCAAAAAGATTATACATCATGATCAAGTGGGAGTTATTCCAGGAATGCAAAGATGTTTCAACATATGCAAGTCAGTAAACATGATGCACCACATCAACAAAATCAAGGACAAAAACCATGTGGTTATCTCAATCAATGCAGAAAAAGCATTTGACGAAATTCAGCAACCCTTCATGATAAAGACTGTCACAAAATTAGGCATAGAAGGAAAATATCACAACACAGTAAAGCCATACAT
>NW_007901016.1:0-509 GCF_000696425.1 Galeopterus variegatus
CCTTCATCTACCATTCAAGTACAATATTGTGACTGATTCACCCTTTGAAGGTAAAGTCGCTTATAAACATACAGATCCAGGAATCTGTGCAAGTAGAGGGTAAAAACAGTCAGTAAAATTGTTATGCTTCATCTTTTATGCAGCTGTTTATTTTTTTGTTGTTGTTCAGATAGTTGTGTTGTTAACTAGATACAGATTGAGATGATGTGATTATATGAACATGTGTGAGAAATGAACAAATACTCAACTCCACAGATAATGCTGCCTTTCTTACCCCGTTTTGGCATATAGGAAGAGCATGTTTTTGACCTTAGTACAATTTGTTATACGACAATGTCAATGCAAATAACTTAGTACAATTTGTTATACGACAATGTCAATGCAAATAATATTTGATCTTAATATGTCAAGGCACAATTCCAGGCCACATCATTTTAAAAGCAACTCTTTTTAAATTTAAAATAAAAAATAAATGCATCCATAGTATTGAAAAAAATATTATATAAATA
>NW_007901017.1:0-509 GCF_000696425.1 Galeopterus variegatus
CTGTGTTTTGCACACGGCCCTGCTGTGTTTTCAGTGGACACGGGTCTGTGTTTTGCACACGACCCTGCTGTGTTTTCAGTGGACATGGGTCTGGTTTGCACACGGCCCTGGCCTGTTTTCAGCGCACATGCGTCTAGGTTTACACAAGGCTCTGCTCTCTATTCAGTGGACACGAGGCTGTGTTATGCACACAACCCTGCTGTGTTTTCAGTGGACACGGGTCTGGGTTTTGCACACGGCCCTGCTGTGTTTTCAGTGCACACGGGTCTGTGTTTTGCACATGGCCCTGCTATGTTTTCAGTGCACACGGGTCTGTGTTGTGCACACGGCCCTGCTGTGTTTTCAGTGGACATGTGTCTGGTTTGCACACGGCCCTGTCCTGTTTTCAGTGGACACGGGTCTGTGTTTTGCACACAGCCGTGCTGTTTTTTCAGTGGACATGGGTCTGGTTTGCACACGGCCCTGTCCTGTTTTCAGCGCACATGCGTCTAGGTTTGCACACGGCTCAG
>NW_007901018.1:0-509 GCF_000696425.1 Galeopterus variegatus
CTTTGGAGGATGAAATCCCCAGTGATTTTATGATTGCTAGGTTTCATTAGAACAGGTGAAGGTAGGCCTGGGGAAAGTAAGGCCATAGTACTCTTTCCAAAATATAGCAATTCATGTATGTGGCCTTTCCAGAATTTTAGAGAAAAATTTTCACAGATATGTTTTTCTCACATGTTTGAGGATCCACAAGGAAAAAACTGAAATATCATGTTATACCCCATAAATTTGCTCAAGTAAAAATAAAATTTAAAAAATCAACACCACCTGTGTTGATAAGTATAATTTGCATAATTTAATTATACATACATATTATATGCAATATATTATATAAATTATTTTTAAACAGCCCTAAATTCCATATGCTGATGGTCATATTCTTCTATCAATACATTATTAATGGTAGAATTATGTAAGATATATACATGTTTTTATATGAAATAACCCCCAAAAGTGGAAGCAATTACTAAACAAAATGTGTGCATTTTCTTAACAGTATAGTACTTTTTAAT
>NW_007901019.1:0-509 GCF_000696425.1 Galeopterus variegatus
AGTTTTTCTCACTGTGGAAGTCAATAAAAGAAGTAAAGTGTAAGGCATAGCTCAATCTGGGAATCAGAGCATGAAGTGTCACATACAAGTATATCCCAAACATGGTTTTTCATCAAAGTGACTGTTTCTTAAAGAGCTTCATGAAAAAATAGATGCTGACATGATGGTTGTGTCACTAATTGTGTAACCTTGGAGAGTTACTCAATATCTTGAAGTCTCAGATACCTCATCAGGAAAACAGGGGTATTGGTAGCACTAAACCAACACCATTAATATTTTGTAGGGGACTAATTATTACTATATGTAAAGCATTTAGATAAGTCTTTGTAATTGAAAGTTTGTAGTACATTTTATGGTTTAGCATTTTTATTACTATTTCTCTTTTGCTGCTAGAAAGATTATTTAGACCCCACTGTTGGGTATAGAAAGAAGTTTCTGGAAAACCTGTTGGGAAATAATTGCTCTGTTGCAGACAATAAAAGAGAAGTTCTTTATTATTACTGCAAAGA
>NW_007901020.1:0-509 GCF_000696425.1 Galeopterus variegatus
CTTGGTGTGATGAGTTTACTTAGATTGATGTGCTTGGTCTGATGAGTTTACTTAGATCGATTACCTTGCTTTGATGAGTTTAGTTAGATCGATGAGCTTGGTCTGATGAGTTTACTTAGATTGATGTGCTTGGTCTGATGAGTTTACTTAGATCAATGTGCCTGGTCTGATGAGATTACGTAGATCGATGAACTTGGGGTGATGAGTTTACTTAGATTGAAGGGCTTGGTCTGATGAGTATACTTAGATCGATTGGCTTGGCCTCGTGAGTTTACTTAGATCGATTAGCTTGGTCCGATGAGTTTTCTTACATCTATGAGTTTGTTCTGATGAGTTCACTTAGATCGAGGAGCTCGGTCTGATGAGTTCACTTAGATCGAGGAGCTCGGTCTGATGAGTTCACTTAGATCGATGTGTTTGGCCTGATGAGTTTACTTAGATCAATGTACTTGGTCTGATGAGTTTACTTAGATCAATTAGCTATGTCCGATGAGTTTAATTAGATCGAT
>NW_007901021.1:0-509 GCF_000696425.1 Galeopterus variegatus
GCCCGTGGCTCACTTGGGAGCATGTGGTGCTGATAACACCAAGGCCACGGGTTCAGATCCCATATAGGGATGGCCGGTTGGCTTACTTGGGAGAGTGTGGTGCTAACAACACCAAGTCAAGGGTTAAGATCCCCTCACTGGTCATCTTTTGGAAAAAAAAAAAAAAAAAAGAAAAGAAACTATCTGCATACTGGTGTGGGCATGAAAGAAGACAGTGTTAGTGAAATGATTTATATTTCAATTGCTCAGCTCTAGGGACCTGATTTTTAGGACTCTTTCAGCCTCTGAGTCAACTCTAGCTCCATGAATCACTTCATTTCCCCCTGGAAGCTCCATGAAGGCAGGACCTGCATCTCTCTTGAGCTGTGCCTTGGATGTGGTGAATAATCAATATTCTTGAATTAGTGAATAATTAAACCCACAGAAACAAGGAATAAAGAAATTAAGTAAACAATTTTATAAAGTGTATTTCAAAAGAACTAGAAGAGAGGATTCTGCATGTTCTCACC
>NW_007901022.1:0-509 GCF_000696425.1 Galeopterus variegatus
TTAAAGTTACTTCACACAAGCACGTAATTTCCCACTTTGGAAGGTTCCTGAAACCCCTAGGCCAGATCGCCTCAAAAAAAAATTCAGCCCTCTTGGAACTGCCATTGAAATTCCTGATTCTTAGGAGGTTAGAGATAATGGACACCTGGACAGCTTGGCAACCAAAAACTGGCAGCGTAGTAGAAATTGTCAAACCAGCATTAACTGAACTGATGCCTATCTGCCACAGAAATCTATTTCACAAAAACAGCCCTTCAATTTCCCATACTTTAAAGTTTACCAAAAGGTAAAAGTAAAGTAACAGATTTCTTAAGTAAGCCTAAAGTTGCAAAAAGTCAGAGCATAGAAGAATTATTTGCATTTAAAATGAATTCTAGTTTAGCAACAGACATTGAGTAAATACTAATATTTGACCATAAATAAATAAGAAACACAGGTTTGACACGTAATGCGATTTCTTTACACTGAAAAATACACCTTCCTTCAAAAAGAATGGGAGTGCTGTAACT
>NW_007901023.1:0-509 GCF_000696425.1 Galeopterus variegatus
CTACTTTTTAAGAAAATCTGTTTTCAGATCTCTAAGTTTGCTTTGATATGCAAGAAAGGCTTAAGGAAACTTAGGAATCTAGAAATCCTTTTCTCAATGGACAAAACCTGACTTTAAAGACAATTAATCAATCTTGAGGCTGGGAGCTAAAGGACCTCTATGTTTCTAGGAATAATATGCCCTTATTCTGAAGACATGAATGTGATTGATTTAATAAGTAAAGAACTATAAGGATCAAAGACTTATAAACTACAAAAATGCACTGTCAACATTTTTTTTAAATGTGTCATCCCCATTTCAATAAGATCCAGGTTTCTAGATTCCCTAGCTAGTGTTCTTTCAAATATAGCAGTGATGGACAAACTTTTTCTGTAAAGGACCAAATAATAAATATTTTAGCTTTTATGAGCCATTTACATCTCTTTCCATATATTCTTTGTTGTGCCTGTGCATTTGCGTGCATACCTGTGTGTGCGTGTGTGTGTTTGCAACCATTTAAAAATATAAAA
>NW_007901024.1:0-509 GCF_000696425.1 Galeopterus variegatus
AGTAACAATTAAAATACTGCAAATGCCACCACAAGATAGCTTTGATTGTGTCCATATTACTGAAACTGCAAGAAACTTGAAAAGAATGACTAGTCATTTTTCACCTCAGTAACCTGTCGTTTCATGCCAAATTATTAGATTCATCTATAAACCTTCCTCAACAGGTAGTTGTGACAACTAAATAAAAAAATATGTGAAAACTGCCTGGCATTCCATAGTTACTCTCCAAATGTTTCCTATTCAAAGTAAAACAAGTAAAGAAAACAGAGACAAAAAGTAAACACCATCTGTTTATATACTTCACAAAAGGCTTTTTGACTAACGTAACTTTTTGACTTTTTTTTCCTTTTTTGCATTAAAATTGTTTCACAAGCTTTGCCTTGATCAGCTTTCTTTTTAAACAAACCAGATTTACTTTGATTAGGAGTTTCTGATTTCACTGATTTCGTATTTGTTTTTTAAAAATTTTTATTTAATATATTGTAAGTTTTGTCTCAACTACTTTTCAT
>NW_007901025.1:0-509 GCF_000696425.1 Galeopterus variegatus
AGTTATATTCCCATATTGGTTCCTTAACTTGTGGAATAAGAACTATTGTAGGGAGCAAGACTCAGTAGGCTTCTAAAACCAAACCTCCCGCTCACCAAGATAGCTACAAGAAAGAAAGAAACAAAATAATCGGGAAAATGGCAGAAATTAGTGCCACCTAAAACTTGAAGAATATAAGGATAATGGTTTCTATCATATCTCCATTTAATTCACCAGTCTATACCTTATAAAAGTCAGACAAATTCTGAAAGATAAGAGTAGGCTACTGCCAACTCAATTGAGTAGTATCCCAATTGCAGATGTAGTATCTGATTTGGTATATTTGCTAGAGCAGATAGAAATGACCTCACGTACATGGTATTCAGCCATCTACCCGATTTTCCCCCATCCCTATTAAAAGGGTGGATCAAAAACAGTTTGTATTCTCATGTATGAATTTACAGTCTTACCCTAGAACTATGTGAAAACTCTCCTACATCTGTCAAAATATAGACTGAAGAAATCTGGAC
>NW_007901026.1:0-509 GCF_000696425.1 Galeopterus variegatus
AGAGCAGGAAATCAGGCAATCCAAAGTCCAGCCGAGTGTGACCAAAACACTCGTTGCTTCTACAGTCCCCACAAAAACACAAAACAAATATGCCTGTGTCTTCGATAAAAGCCATGCATAATGGTGGAGAGAGTTAGGCTAGGGTGAGAAGAAAGTAGGGTTAACTCCTATTTCCATTAAATTCTGGCCATAGGATCTTGGGCAAAATGACATAACTTCTCTACACCTCATTTTCCTTGATTCTGAGACTGAGTTGTTACTTGACCTGTCTACTTCATAAGGCTGGTGGGACAATCATTTTGACCGTGAGAGTGAGTTTAGGGTTGTTTGAAGTAACTTGATGTAACCCCTCATGCCCTCTTATGCTTAAGAGAGACTCGGCCTGTTGTGCTTGGTAGTAAGGTGCTTCATAACCGATTGCTACTGCTGTTACTATTATGATTACTTCTATTACACACCGGCCCCGCTTTTTACTATGCTAAGCTCATACCCAGAACCTATAGAATGTG
>NW_007901027.1:0-509 GCF_000696425.1 Galeopterus variegatus
CAGCTACTAACACCATAGACACCATATCAATTATACTGAAAAGTATCTTAATTTTAGAGGCTTATACTGTGCTTTAATATTCTCTATCTTATTGTTGAATTTTTTTTTGCATAATTCAAAATATATTCTTTACCCAAACCAACATTTACTTAGAATTTCTTCAGTTCATTTAAAGTGAATTCACTGCCTTAGATTGGTAGGTTCTAAACTATTCTATCTGTAATTTGAGGTAAATTTTTATTATGATAGTTATCGGATTAAATATGTTCTAAATCACTTCATAAATGAATTATATAATAGTCTATGTGCTAAGTTTTTTGTTTAGTCTACGTGTACCTAACTGCAAGAATAGCTTTCTTAATGATTTAATTTCACAGTAATTCTCTTCATTGTTCTAGAATTATTTAATTTATTTAACAAATATATATGTAGCACTTCATATGTATGGCACATGTTCTAAGTGCTTTACAAATATTAATAGATTTAACATTCAACCCACTTTCTTTATA
>NW_007901028.1:0-509 GCF_000696425.1 Galeopterus variegatus
AGCCCTCATTATAGTTTTTTTTTTTTTTTTTTTTTAATTCTTTCCCCATTTCATCCATAGTTGCCTTTAATTGCAATGGGAGAAATTCAGGGAAGAATTTGAGAGCTTTTACTGCTGGGGTGAGTCACTTTATTATTTCCATGTTTACTGTGTCATTCCAAAGTCACGTGTGATCCCTCTGCCCTATTTCCTTTGTTCTGAGTACAGATATATCCTGACTACAGTTGCAAATTAGTTATCTTTATGTAGAAATAAATTGTTTTACCAAATGTGTTTTTTAAAATTTTCTTTGTTTTCTTGATTTTATTAGGTTTTACACTAAAGGCATATGATGCTTTAACCAGAAAACAATAAATGTTACTTAAAATTTAAAAAAAATTAAGTACATCTTTAAAACATTTTTAATCATTTAATAGCACAGTCTTCTTAGTTTGTAAATAGCCACTTCTCCTAAGTCTAGGATAAGCCTGATTGTAAAATGCACTTCTTGTCTAAGATTTTCCTCAGGG
>NW_007901029.1:0-509 GCF_000696425.1 Galeopterus variegatus
ATATGCAGATTAATCTTTGTTTGGGAGCTTTATTTACCCTAAAAAATAACAACACAAATTATATGAAATTGTTAAATTTTTGGATTTATGTATTTATATTCACTCAATACTTACTCAATGATTTATTTGATTTGTTCTATTTCGTAAAATTTGAATATGTGAATTACATGAATTTAAAGCAACATTTCCAAGCACTGTAAGAACAAATATTTGGTTATAATAAATGAATGTGCATCCTAGAAACAAATTTCATTCTGTTATTAGTAGCATCATGTTCCTATTCAATTACCATGATATAGATCAATTTTTATCAGTCCCTTCAGCTGCCTTTGTTGCAACTGTAATGTCCCATCTTTGTCCTGTTTCACATTTATCTCACTATTCCCAGTATCCAGCAATTTGCCTTGCACACAGCAAGATCCTAATTAATATTTTGGGAAATGAATTTAATTTGAAAATATGAAATTACAAGTGATACAGGACAGGTCTAATGATCCTTGGGTATTTAT
>NW_007901030.1:0-509 GCF_000696425.1 Galeopterus variegatus
TTCACTTCAAAGGGCACTTTACTGAGGAAGATTCTTATAAAAATATCAAAACCAAATATTTCTTAAATAATTAATATACCAAAATATATGAACAACAGATTTAGTAATAGCTCTACTAGATATAGTTGGCACTTAGTATCTGTGGAGGATTAGTTCTAGAACCTCCCACAGATACCAAAGTTTGTGGATGCTCAATTCCCTGATATAAAATGGCTTAGTGTTTGCTTATAACCTATGCACATTCTCCTGCATACTTAATCTCTAGATTACTTATTGTACCAACTGTAAGTTGTTATACTGTATTAATTAGGGCATAATGACAAGAAAAAAGTCTGTACATGTTCAGTATGGACACAATTTTTTTTCCAGAGTATTTTCTATCTGCAGTTAATTGAAACCATGGATATGGAGCACACAATATGCAGGGCCAACTGTCTACATTGAAACATATATTAAAGATAAACCAAAGAGATTCCGTCCTCTTCTCCACCAAGCTCCAGTTACCAATA
>NW_007901031.1:0-509 GCF_000696425.1 Galeopterus variegatus
CATCAGACCAAGCTCATCGATCTAAGTAACCTCATCACACCGAGCTCATCGATCTATGTAACCTCAACAGAGCAACCACATCGACCTAAGTCAACTCATCAGACCAAGCTCATCGATCTAAGTAAACTCATCAGACCAAGCTCATAGATCTAAGTAAACTCATCAGAGCAAGCTCATCAATTAACGTAATCTCATCAGACCAAGCACATAGATCTAAGTAAATTATAAGACCAAGCTGATCGATCTTAGTAAACTCATCAGGCCAACCACATCGATCTAAGTAAACTCATCAGACCTAGCATATCGACCTAAGTAAACTCATCACACCAATCTCATTGATCTAAGTAAACTCATCAGACCGAGCTCATCGATCAAAGTAAACACATCAGACAGAGCTAATTGATCTAAGTCAACTCATCAGACCAACCTCATCCATCTAAGTAAACTTATCAGACCAAGCTCATCGATCTAAGTAAACTCATCAGATCAAGCTAATCAATCTAAGTAAA
>NW_007901032.1:0-509 GCF_000696425.1 Galeopterus variegatus
TGAGCCATTTGTCCAGGGAATTCGAGATACCAGATATTTGTAGTGCGCTCCACAAAAAGGAGGCTTGGGCTCCGAGTTAGTTCTTCTGCTTAGCTGCATAGATTCCTCACCTGTGAGGAAGACCAGGGAGCACTAGTATTGGGCCCCCTCTAAAGAGCATAGCTCAGGACAGATATCCTCATGCCTGGGTGTGAGAGTGGTACTGAAGGGAAGCTTCACTTCATCATGACAGCACAAAGACTAACACAGAGAGACTGGGGTAAAAAGCTGGAGGGGTAGATAGGAGCCATGCCATGAACGTCTTTGCATTACAGGGGGCGGAACCTGAATCTGTTGGTTCTGAGAAAGCACTGAAAGATTGTGTGCAAGGAAATGTAATTATTACACTTTTTAAAAAAGGTAAATAATTGGCTACAGTTTAGAGAACAGAGTGAGGTACAACGGGTAAAGGGAACACTTTGGGAACAGTTCAGGTGAGAAATGAAGTAGACGTCTGTGGAGATGAGAAG
>NW_007901033.1:0-509 GCF_000696425.1 Galeopterus variegatus
AGGTAAAAATGAGACCAAGACCATACTTTCTCCAGGGCCCCACAGACAGGTAATGGCAGAGCTGGCCCTGTATTCCCAACCTTAAGACTTCGATCCTGGCCGATTTGTGTTGAGTTACTACTTCAGTGAAAATAGTCTTGACCCTTGAACCTCACATCTTCAGCCAGACATGTGACCTGCTTTTTACAAGTGATAATGAGTCCAAGCCAAACCAATGGATGCTATTATCAGCTAGACACAAGTTTAGCTCCAAATCTTATCAGGTCTTTTGGACAGAAATGATCAGCCAGACCTATTGTGAACTATGAGGGCTCTTTATACTCTTTATGCTATCTGCTTCTGCCTGAGGAAAGTATCAAAATGTGAGCTTAAGAACAAGACTAAGTCAGCCTGAACTGCCCTTCTGTCCTTTTTTCCCTAAGGCCCCAGCACTATCTCTAACAATAGAAGAAGGCATGAAGAGAAGGATCCAAAGAAAGAAAAGTGAGTCCTCAAAGGCCAAGAGTAGA
>NW_007901034.1:0-509 GCF_000696425.1 Galeopterus variegatus
CAGACCAGGAGACAACTTTAAAAAGACCCCTGGTTTGTATGCCCCCACTCATGGCAGCCTTTTTCATAATAGCCAAAAGGGGAAAACAAACCAAATGGCCATCAACAAATGAACAGATACACAAAACGTGGTATATCCACAAGATAGAATGTTATTTAGCCTTAGAAAGGAAGGGAATTCTGACACATGCTACAACATGGATGAACCTTGAGGACATTATACTAAGTGAAATAAGCCAGACAGAGAAGGACAAATACTAAATGACTCCAGTTATATGAGGTGTAAGTGGAATAGAATAGTCGAATTCATAGAAACAGAAAGTAAAATGGTGGTTACCAGGGCTTGAGAGTTATCTAAGGAGTACAGGGTTTCAGTTCGGGATGAGAAAAAATCTGGAGATGACTAGTGGTGATAGTTGTACAACAGTGTGAATATACCTAATGCCACTGAACTCTATATGTAAACATGGTTCAAATGATCATTTTTATGTTATGTACATTTTGCCACCA
>NW_007901035.1:0-509 GCF_000696425.1 Galeopterus variegatus
AAAAAAAAAAAAAAAGGCATACCATATAATTCGTTTATATAAAACTTCACAAAATGCAACCTGAAAGCAGATTGGTAGTTATCCTGGGGAGGAGGCATTGGGGTGTAGCATAGGGAAGTTTTGTGACGGGGGGTGATTGATATGTTTACTGTCTTCATTGTGGTGAACATCTTCACCACAAGGCAACACGTTTGCACGTGTGAAAACTTATCAAACTGCACACTTTAAATATGTTCACTTCATTATATGTCGACTATACCTCAATAAAGCTGTTAAACTTCTCTTGTCTTCCTAGGAATAATAAAGCTTTTTTAAAAAAGTAATACTGGGGCTAGATTATATGCAACACAATGGAAAGGCTTTCTTTAAAGGACAGCCTGTGAAGAGAGTGGAAATGGAGCAGAAGCACTGAAAACAGAAGGGACAGATTCCCAATTCCATCTGTTTCTAGTCAGCAGTATTTGCATGCCTGGCTCAGTTTGTTCTAGAATTGAATGTTTTTATTTTTT
>NW_007901036.1:0-509 GCF_000696425.1 Galeopterus variegatus
CAATGGGCAGCCTTTAGGCATTTCATTATGCTCTCAAAGTTTTAGGGATAATAAAAAAAAATTGCTAGACATCTCCCTGGGGAGAGTCTCAAAAGGTGAAAAGAATCCATAAATTGGTCTCACTATGTCATGTGAGAAACATATGGAGGAGTCAAGACAGAGGCTTCATTACAGGTAAAAAGATACAATGTTTTACATAGTGCCATATGTTACATATATCCACAATGTTTTAGTGACCTTTGCAAAGTTCCACATTAATTAGATGGCACAACCATATCACAGTGTGTCCATTTCTGATTCAGTTCTCTGTGCTTTCTACTCCTTATAATTGCCTGAGTAGATATAGGACCTCTCCTTTTTTCTTCATATATATTTTTTGAATATTTTGGATGGTTTGATAGGCTTGTAAGCATCTTTAAAGTGCCATCATGGCATTTTTTATAAAGTATTTTATATAAATAATTTATCTCTAATTAAGGCCAAAACCAAGAGCCAATGAAACACAACTA
>NW_007901037.1:0-509 GCF_000696425.1 Galeopterus variegatus
CCAAGTAAACTCATCAGACCAAGCTCATCGATCTAAGTAAACTCATCAGAGAAAGCAAATCGTTCTAAGTAAACTCATCAGACCAAGCTCATCGATCAAATTAAACTCATCAGACCAGGCACATCGATCTAAGTAAACTCATCAGACCAAGAGCTTCGATCTAAGTAAACTCATCACACCAAGCTCATTGATCTAAGTAAGCTCATCATACCAAGCACATAGATCTAAGAAAACTCATCAGAACAATCACATCTATCTAAGAAAACTCATCAGACCGAGCTCATTGATCTAAGTAAACTCATCAGACTGAGCTCATCGATCTAATTATACTAATCAGACCAAGCTCATCGATGTAAGTAAACTCACATGACTGAGCTCATTGACCTAACTAAACTCAACGGACCGAGCTCATCGATCTAGTTAAACTTATCAGACCAAGCTCATTGACCTAAGTAAACTCATCAGAGAAAGATAATCGATCTAATTAAACTCATCAGACCAAGCTCATC
>NW_007901038.1:0-509 GCF_000696425.1 Galeopterus variegatus
AATAACAAAACCTGCTATTAAAGAAGGGAAAATTAATAGTTAATCTGACTAATAAAAATGCAAAAAATCATAACAAAATATTAGCAAACTTAGTCTAGAAATTAAAATCTTTATAAGAAGGATAATATATGACAATCAACTTGTTTTTTTTTTTTTCGTGTCCGGCAACGGATCGCAACCCTCAGTGTCGTGCCCGTACCGGACCGGGACCGGCAATGGAATCGCAACCCCGGGTGTTGCTCCCACACCTTGCTCAGCCAGTGAGCGGGAACCGGTCTGTATGTGGGATCCGAACCCTCGGCGGGAGCGCCGCCGCGCTCCCAAGTGGCGCACTATAGCAGTGCGCCACCGGGCCGGCCCCAACTTGGTTTTATTCCAGGAATATTTGTTGGTTTAATAATTGAAAATCCATCATTGCAGTTGATCACATTAGAAGAAGAAAAAACATATAATCAACTCAATGGACACAGACAAAACATTTGGTTAAATTCAACATGTATTTATGAATA
>NW_007901039.1:0-509 GCF_000696425.1 Galeopterus variegatus
TAAGTTCATCCATGTTGCCATGAATGGAAGAATTTTGTTCATTTTTTATGGCAGAGTAATATTCCGTTGAGTGTATATTCCGCATTTTCCTTATCCAGTTGTCTGTCGATGGACATTTAGCTTGGATTCAGCTCTCTGCTATTGTAAACAGAGCTGTGATAAACATGGGAGCCGTATCCCTTTGAGAAGAGGATTTCAGTTCCTTTGGGTACATACCCAGAAGTGGGATTGCTGGATCGTATGGCAGTACTATCTATAGTTGATTGAGGAACCTCCAAACTGTTTCAATAATGGTTGCACTAATTTACACTCACACTGCAACTTAGGAGAGTTCCCCTTTGTCCACATCCTTGCTGCCACTGGTTACTCTCTGTCTTTTCTAATAATAATCAGTCTAACTGGGGTGAGATGATATCAGTGTGGTTTTGATTTGTATTTCCCTGATGTCTAGTGATGCTGAGCATTTTTTCATGTGTCTGCTGGCCATTTGCACATTTTCCTTTGAGAAA
>NW_007901040.1:0-509 GCF_000696425.1 Galeopterus variegatus
AAGTGAACTTTAAGTTAAAACCTGAAGGGTGAAAAGAAGATGATTTTGGGTTTGATCACGTCGAGCTTGATGAAATCTCTCCAAGTGTGTATACCCAGTAGTCAGTTGGATAAACATGTCTCGAGTTTAGGAGGCAACTCTGCATTAGAGGTATTAATTTGGTTTTCCATTTGGATGGTAATGTATTTCCCTACCATGTTTAATTTTAATACATAAAGTTTCAAAATCCAAAAAGTACTAAAGTGTATACAATAAAAAGTGAGTCTTCCTTCAACCCTCGTCACCCAGATACCCAAGTCCTGTTCCAGAGACAACCACCAGTACCAGTTCCTAGTGCAATTTTCCAGAGATTAGCATATTCCTATTCACATTTTATACAAATGATGTATTATTCAAATTGTTCTTCATCTTGTATTTTGACTTGGCATTATATTTTGATGATAATTCCATATCAGTGCCTATAGAGCCTCCTTATAATCTAGTGAAATTAGCATTCTCTCTGTTTACTT
>NW_007901041.1:0-509 GCF_000696425.1 Galeopterus variegatus
GTCAATCTAGCTAAAGATTGGTCATTTTCGTTTATGTTTCTGAAGAACCAACTCTTGCTTTTATTGATTTTCTCTATTTTTATTTTTCTATTTTCTGTTTATCTCTGCTCTAGTCTTTATTAATCCATTTTTATATTTCTGCCTGGAAATGGGCCAAATTTTTTTGAGGTCATCTCTTTCTTTGCAATCACCTCCAAATGCAGACAATAGCAACCAATATATGTGAAAATATTTTGATTTTCTGTCTTGTTCTCTTAGAGCTACATATTTCTTATTACCTCCCATGTTTTTGTAGGCAACAGTTTTCCAAACGTTTTACATCATAATATAAGCATCCTCTTTCCAGACTGTGATAATTGCAGTTATCAACTACTAGTCAGTGTCAAAGACAATGAGATATCTGTCATCTATCTGCCGTTTATCTTTCTTTCTTTTTTCTTTCTCTCTCTCTCTTCCTTCTTTCCTTCCTTCCTTCCTTCCTTCCTTCCTTCCTTCCTTCCTTCCTTCCT
>NW_007901042.1:0-509 GCF_000696425.1 Galeopterus variegatus
CAAAGGAAACAATCAACAGAATGAAAAGACAACCTACAGAATGGGAGAAAATATTTGCAAAGTATACATTTGTGAAAGGATTAATATCCAGAATATATAAAGAAACTCAAACCACTTCATGGTAAAAAAAAAAAAAATAATAATCTGATTAAAAATGGGCAAAGGAGCTGAATAGACATTTCTCAAAAGACGACATACAAATAGCCAACAAGTACACAAAAAATGTGCAATATCATTAATCATCTGGGAAATGCAAATCAAAACCAAATTGAGATATCATATTACCTCAGATTGCTATTGTCAAAAGACAGAGAATAACAAATGCTAGATAGGATGCACAGAAAGGGGAACACTGTTAGTGGGACTATAAATTAGTACAGCCTTTATGGAAAACAGTATGGAGGTTTCTCAATCAACTACATTTTGAACTACCGCACAATCTAGCAAATCCACTACTGGGTATATATCCAAAGGAATGGAAATCATCATGTTGAAGGGATACCTGCACT
>NW_007901043.1:0-509 GCF_000696425.1 Galeopterus variegatus
AGCTAAGATGAAAGCTGAGGTCTTTTGACTCTAAAGCTCATTCTGCTACACTGATACTTTTTTTTTTTTCCCCCATTTTGTCTTTTTTTTTTTTACTGACTGGTAACGGGATTGCAACCCTCAGTGTTGCGCCCATACCGGGAACCGGCAACGGGATCGCAACCCTCAGTGTTGCGCCCACACCACGCTCAGCCAGTGAGCGGGAACCGGTCTCCACATGGGATCCGAACCCTCGGCAGGAGAGCCGCTGCGCTCCCAAGTGGCGCACTCTCCAGTGCGCCACGGGGCCGGCACTACACTGATACTTTTGACTAAAAAGCCTATTTAATAAAAGAGTAGTTTAGAGAACTGTTTAATTTTTCATTCTCTAAGGCTTTAATTGTTGGGTGCTTAGAAAAACAAACAGCTCTAAGTATTTCTAAAAGGAACTGACATAAAATTCAAAAATTCTGGGCCGGCCCGGTGGCGCACTGCTACAGTGCGCCGCTTGGGAAGCGCGGTGGTGCTCC
>NW_007901044.1:0-509 GCF_000696425.1 Galeopterus variegatus
GGTCTGTATGTGGGATCCGAACCCTCGGGCAGGAGCGCCGCCGCGCCTCCCAAGTGGCGCACTTATCCAGTGCGCCACCGGGCTGGCCCTGGTTAATCTTTTTCAAAGAGCCAAGCTTTTACTTTGTTGAGTAATCATTGTTTTATGCTTTTTATTCTCCTATTTCATTAATTTCTGCCCTTATCTTAATTAATTTCTTTCTTATACCTTCTTAGGGTTAAATTCACTGTTCTTTTTATAAAAGTTTAAAAATCTAGTAGGTAAAATTTTGCTTCTTGAGATGGAAGCTTTTATTATTGTTTTCCATACTTTCTTCTTCTCTGATATTTGTATTTAAAGCTATGTTTTACTTTAAGATCTAGTGTAATTACATATCACAATTGTGGCACATTTAATTTTGCTTTCATGTACTTCAAAATATTTTAATTTTCATTTTGATTTCTTCTTTACCACATATATTATTTAGAACCATGTTGGTTAATATATTATTTAGAACCATGTTGGTTAAA
>NW_007901045.1:0-509 GCF_000696425.1 Galeopterus variegatus
ATCTTTTAAATTATTTGTCTAAACTGCTAAAGATAAATTAAATTGCTATGTACATTTTAAATGTCTCTTTGCCAAATGATTGAATTGTAGTTAAAGAAGTAAAAATCACCTCACCCTAGCTCTCATGGGTGGAATTTCAGCTCTGGCAGGATAGGACGGTGAAAGTCTTTCAGGGTAATGTTTTAGAGTAGTAGACTTTGCATTCACAAGTAGAAGTATTATGTAGAAAATGCATCTTGGCCTTCAGTTGCTAACAACTTATTTAGGATTTATCCCATCTGAGGCACATTTCATCTACCATGCTTTGCATAGCATGAAATCCTGAACATTGATTAACTGCATCACTATACATGGACAGCTCTTGAACCATAGGGAACTGTTCAGGATGGAAATATTGCTTCCTCTGTTCAGTGAGCCATCCAGACCTCTGCTACTCTAAGTGTGGCCTATGAACTGTTGATGTAAGAAGATTGTGCAAAAATGTAAATCACATTAATGAACATACTTTC
>NW_007901046.1:0-509 GCF_000696425.1 Galeopterus variegatus
AAAGAAATTCCAAAATGGAGAAATGAGCCAAAAGAAAGGAGCGACAGGTCCCAAACAAGTCAAAAACCCAGCAGGGCAGGCATCAAATCTCAAAACTGGAGAATAAGCTATGTCGACTCCCTGTCTACTATACTCTGCACACTGGTGTGGGGGCTGGGCCTCCAAGTCCTCAGGCAGCCCTACTCATGTGGCATTCCTGGGATTGGCCCATGCTTCAGCTCTCCCAGGTAGGCATTGTGCACTGGTAGTTCTATAATTCTGGGGTCTCCATGGTGCACCTGCTCCCACAGCTCTACTAGGCATGGCCTGGTGAGGGTTCTCTGCTGCAATTCCAACCCCACATTTCTGCTCAGCATTGCTCTAGCAGAGGCTCTCTGTGGTGATTTTCCCCCGCAACATATCTCTTCCTGGGCCCCTGGGATTTTCCATGCATCCTTTGAAATCTGGATATGATGCCTCCACAAGCTCTTGCATCTGTGAGCCTGCAAACCTAACACCATGTGGGTGCC
>NW_007901047.1:0-509 GCF_000696425.1 Galeopterus variegatus
TATAGATAATAAAAGCCAAAGACAAAGCTTAACTTAAAATTTGGTGAAAGCATTACTATGGCAAAGCAAATAAAGTGTTCTAGGATGTCTCTTCCTAGGGAAACAAATATAAAGAAATGACAACTCCTATGATAGTGATGATCATATCAGTACGATGATGATAGCAGCCAACTTTCACTGAGCACCTGTTATGCATGTACTTAGAATTTTCCATGCATTATCTTATGTAAAGTTTAAAAATCCTACAGATATAGAAGTAAGCCCCCCACTTTAGGAGGTTGTTTGCAACATATATATCTTATGTATTACTGGTCATTCTAAACAAGAATAAGGGTCCCATCATTCTCTTCATTTACTTCAATATCTGTTAAGCTTCTTCTGTGTTCCAGGCACTGTTCTAGGTGCCAGTGATACGGCACTGAATAAATAAAATGCTTTTATCTCGGGATTTACCTTTCCTTGGGAAGGAGAGAGAATAAGAGATAGATGCTATAAAGATATCTCTTACT
>NW_007901048.1:0-509 GCF_000696425.1 Galeopterus variegatus
ATTTATTGTATTACTAGTCAATTGAAATTTCACCATATAAGTATTTGGCAGAATATCATGTTATCATATTATGATCTTCATTGTCTCATAATATTAATAGGTATTTTTTATTATACATACATGTGGAGTACAACGTTGATTTTCCGTAACAGTGTAGAATGTATGGTGGGTAGATTGGTATAGTTAGCTTATTCATCATTACAACACACAATCATTCTTTGTGTCTGCTGACCAGTTCCTCATTAGCCCCCCTTCCTCTCCTCATCCCCTCCCCTTTTCCACCTCTAGTTTTCTAAAAGTTCAACGTATTACTGTGATTCTTCTTTCTTTCTTTCTCTCTGTCTCTCTATATTGTTCATGTGTTTATTTATGGATTCAGCTCCCAGTCATGAGTGAGAACATGTGGTATTTCTCTTTCTGTACCTGAATATTAACAGGTATTTTTAATGCAATAATAACTGAATAAACTTTGTTCTTTTGGCTTGGTTTTACTGTGGTAATTTTTTTTT
>NW_007901049.1:0-509 GCF_000696425.1 Galeopterus variegatus
ATGCCCCGGGAACCACCTGACCCACTGCCTGGTCCTTGCTCAGGCAGCAGCACTAGCAGCCTGCACCTGCGTGCGAGCAGCTTGCTCCTGGTGCGCCACGTTTTAGACAAACACACCTAGAAAGGATGGTAAAGGGAGAGTGAAGAGCTTCTGAAACAGCTCCAGACATTGACACAGACTTCAGAGCAGCTCTCCTTGTGGACCTCAGAGAGAACAATCTGCCTCTGGAGCAATATACACATAGTCTCAAGAACCAGACACCTGAGTCCCCACGGACCCTGGGTGGCCTTGGACTCATTACTCACCTCCCTGGACCCCATATTCCTCATTTGTAAAGTGGGAATAATGATCATAGCTTCTTTTGGAGTTATTGGGAGAGTTATAAATGTTAATATATGTGAGGCACTCAGAACAGAGCCTGGCATATAATAAACCTCAATAAATGTATGCTATTTTTAGTTTTCTTACAGAAGGCAGAACCAGGACACAAGGTGGAAGAAGATGAAATG
>NW_007901050.1:0-509 GCF_000696425.1 Galeopterus variegatus
GAGGTGTCGGTGATGGGCCATAATAATCACATACATTGTATATTGACAAAATAAAAATTTATTGAAAAAAAAAATTAAAAAAAAAAGAAACCATCCTTGGTGATTACCCAGAGGTAGCAAGAATGGGGAGGATGGGTGTAGGAAAGCTATTGGTGTGGTTTCGGTATTTTGCAAGTGTTTACTACTTTTGTAATTAAAACACTTTTTTTTTTCTTGCTGAGAAAAAATAAATAAATAAATAAATAAAAATAAAAATAAAAATAAAATATGATAATTTAAGTAACTATTATGCACATAATTTTATTTTTGAAATACATAACCCCACAGGAAACCTAATTATGAATCATCAGAACTAGGAAGAGTAAATAATCCTCATTAAACTGGCCTACTTTGAAAGCTTTTTAGGAAACAAAATTAAATTCTACTAAAGAAGAAAATTTAGTTTTTGATGGAAGTTTTATCTCATAGAAATAACTTTTGTCAATTTCACATAGAATATATTTTACACA
>NW_007901051.1:0-509 GCF_000696425.1 Galeopterus variegatus
AATGTGTGTCTCACCCTAATCCTCCTTTTGAGCCCTATTATTGTCTGCTTGACACCTTCTCGTGTCTAGAATGGATTCTTGATTCCCGTTGCTACCCAACAAAGCAGGACACAACACCCTGACCTTCTGCCAGCGTCTCTTCCTCTCCATGAACAGCACTGTCAGTGATGGGTCCAGTTGCTCGAGCCACAATGCTGGCGGTCGGCCTCCATGCCTTCCCTCCCAGTCCGCGTCCAGTCTGTCAGCAAGTCCTAAGGACTCTAGTCTCCATCTCTGTGTGTCCACTTCTCTCCATCCCCACAGCCACCATAGCCTGCCTTCCTCTGAAGTTCCCCATGCAACATGTTCATGAGCCCCCCACTTAGGCCCCGAGGTCACAACTTGGTGCCCCTGCGTGTCTGAGTGGAGGCAGAAGGTGGGGTTGAGAAGCAGAGTCCCTCACTTAACCTTGGTTACAGTGATCCTTAACCTCTCTGGGTCACGATCTTGACATTGAGGACCCTTTCCCC
>NW_007901052.1:0-509 GCF_000696425.1 Galeopterus variegatus
AAATTAAATATAATTTAAACACAAATAACATATTCTTCTCCCTTTGCATGGTTAATGTCTATTTAGTTTTTGAGTTTCAGTTTTCATCTCTTCATAAGGAAGTCTCCTGTATCAGTTAGGAATGCATTTGGCTGCAAATAAAATAAAATCAACAGTGGCTTAAACAAATAATGAGTTTGTCTCAAAAAATAACAAATACAGAAACGGTATGGTGGTGCAAATATATTCACAAGGACCCAGGATTCTTCTGTCTTTCTTGGTACATCATTCTTAGAGTGTGGCTTTTTCCCCTTATGGTCACTAAATGGCTAATGCATCTAAAGGCGTAGTTCCCAAGTTCAGGCAGTAGGACAAAGGCAAGGGGAAAAGAGCAGAGAACAAAAGCCTTGTGAAGCATTGTCTTTTTTAGTCAAGAAAGGTAATCTTCCTCTGGACTTCTTCCTACCTCCCAATTGGCCAGAAATGGGTTAGATGGCCATCTCTAGCTGCAAGGAAGTATTTGCTCTGTC
>NW_007901053.1:0-509 GCF_000696425.1 Galeopterus variegatus
AGGTGTGGTTGTTTTTATCATTTAGGCCTGTTTTAGATGCAAATGTCAGAAAACATAATTCAAACAGGTTTACTTTATTGGCTTATGTAACTGAAAAGCACAGGGTTTATCTGGCTTCCGGCTCAATGTGCATCATCAGAACCTGACTTCTCTCCTCTCCCCCCTGCTCTCTGCTAACTGCACTCTCAGGCTCCATCTGGGGGCAATATGGCTGTGTCTTCCCTGCTATAAACTGAATAAAAAATAAATGTTTTTGTGAAGTAGAATACAACAAAGAGATTTATTTTAATTGGGTTAACATAGAACATGTGCCCATACTGAATGAGAAGCCAGAGATGCATGCAGTGTTCTGAGTCATGTGCCTATGCTTGGGGTGAGTGTCACTGACATATAGAGAATGGAGAGTGTATAAATATTTTAAGAGCAGCTGCTTATACATACACACACGTACACACACAAACACACATGTAATATGTAAACCCTATATATATGCAAATAATACATAAAAG
>NW_007901054.1:0-509 GCF_000696425.1 Galeopterus variegatus
GGAAGAGGTGACTTTATTGCCTCTGCGGACCTCCCCTGAAAATGCAAGGACAGATTTTTTTAAATATGGGAAGTGACCAGTGGGAAATGTTATCTATCAATGACCATATGGTTGTCTTCTGCGTTACTTTATCCCTGGCTGTGATGTCTCACATCCCTGTCAATGTTTCTCCTCTACCCTTCCTATATTGACTAGTTGGAAAATGTAGAGGTTTGATTATTCTCAACATAGGTCTACAAAATTAAGTACATGTTTTATTGATATTTCTCTTCTTAGCCAACGTATCTGGTCATATATAATGAGAAACGTATATCTGGTCATACATAATGAGAAACGTTTATTGATTTCCTCCTCTGGTCTAGATGGAATGAGCATAGTTCTAATTTATACAGAGACAATCAAAATGATAATTATTATTCTAACTCTGCAGACAAAGAAATAGAGGCTCTGATAATTCAAATAACTTACCTGAGGTCACACAATTAGACACAGACCAATTTGGAATTTAC
>NW_007901055.1:0-509 GCF_000696425.1 Galeopterus variegatus
CTCTTCTTGCATGGTATTTCATCGCACGGAGAGGGAAGGTCATGAATTGGAAGAGGCACCAGCAGAGGAGAGGAGGGAGGCTGCCGGGCAGGTTCTCCCTCTGACAGCAGCAGCTCCCTCGGAAGGAGACACAGCGAGCTTACCTACTGCAGGTCCTCAGAAGAGCATGAAAAAGCACTCTATTAGTTTCTTATTGTTGCTGTAGCTAATCATCATAAACTTTGTCAGTTGAATCAACACAAATTTATTATCTTACTGTTCTGGAAGTCAAAAGTCTAAAATGGGAATCCCTGGGCTAACGTCAAGTTGTGAGCAGAGCTGCGTTCCTTCTGGATGCCCCCGGGGGAGAAACCGTTTCCTTGCTTTTCCCAGCTTCTAGAGGCTGCCTTATTCCTTGTTTCTGTGCTGCCTTTCATCTTCAAAGCCAGCAGTGGCTGGTTGAATTCTTGCGTCTCATCCCTGACTCACTCGCTCTTCGGCTTCCTTCTTTCGGGTTTTTTTTTTTTTTT
>NW_007901056.1:0-509 GCF_000696425.1 Galeopterus variegatus
TAAGTCACTCTCCCAAACTTTTAGCAAATGCCAAGAAATGGAAGGTTAACCAAACTGTTTTAAGAGAGCAAGTGAGAGGTTCTTCTCCAGACTAGAAAGAAAAAAGGATCATGAATCATATTTCCTTTGCTCACAACTGATTACCCAACATCTAGCATAAGGCCTGTCACGTATGTAATAAGCACTCAAATTCATATTTGCTGAATGAAGGAATGAATGAATAGTAACATTTCTATATACCTTTAGGGTAAAGCTAAAGGTATATAAGAAAACTTACACCCTCTATTGCTAAAAAACAGATGAAAAACTATATGTTGAGAAGAAATAGGAAGGAGGCATTGTGATCTTTAGGAAATAAAGATTTTAGGAAGTAAAATCATTGTAATTATGATTTCATATCCCTATTTTCATATATGCCAATCTTTGTAGTATTTTAATGTTACTAATTTAAAAAATAAGATTTATTTAAAAACAAAATGTAATAGCTATAGGACTTCAAAAAAACTGAT
>NW_007901057.1:0-509 GCF_000696425.1 Galeopterus variegatus
CTTATTTTTGTTTTCTTCAAGATCCCTTTTCCTCCCTCTGTTCCTCGAACTGCACTCCACACCACCCAGCTCCACTGCAACCTGGGCTTCAACACATCTGGACTTCACCGTCGTGAGGTTACTGCTATTATGATTACTGCTATTATTATCCTTTACAAAAATCTCCCCCGAAACAAAGCAAGAGCAAGCAAACAAAAAGGAAACAATCCACCACCTCCTGTTCCTCGGTCACCTCCAAATGCCAGGTGTTTACCCCAGAGCCTCTCTCTGCCACCAAAGAGTGTCCTTCCTGGGGGCATCCCACCCCCACCAGCCAGCTCAGCTCTGCCTTTGATTTCCCCAATCAAGGGCAGAGTCCAGGCAGCCGCCCTGTTTTCACGGCCTCTTAACATCCTGTACTTTTCTTTTTCATCTTCCTTCTTGGCAAGGTCAAGTTTGTCAGGGCTGGGCAGAGCTCCATCAAAGCAGGAAGGCCACAGACTGTCTGGCAGAGAGCAGGCAGCCAAGGA
>NW_007901058.1:0-509 GCF_000696425.1 Galeopterus variegatus
GGAAATAAGTAGTTATAAGATTCCTATTGAATGTAAGGAAATAGTGTATCATTTCTCGAAATAGATATATTTCTGTCTTAGTATTTTTTTAACAGTGACTTGTCTGATTATAAAAAGTTGCAAAATTTTCCTGTTCGTTCATGTGACGTGCTGGAAACCCGATGCTTCCTCAAATGTTTTGCCATGTTGGCCAAGGTGACCAGCCTCTTAACACTTTTGAAGAAATGTGTCCTAGCCCATCCCTGATTATAGGGCCAGGAAGGGCAGATACTCTGATTGTTGGAAAGCTCTTCGAGACTTTGAGACGGTTACATTGCTTAACTTCTTTCCTGAGAATATATCAGCACCATTTCATCTATTGAGTTTTTAGGGTGCAATGGAATGAGAGTCTTTTAATTCTACAGTAAAACCTTATTTTTTTGAATTTTTAAGCCATTTTCAGTGTTGAGATTCTTTACTAGAAAAGACTGGAAGAGCAAATGTCAGTTTTCTTTACAGTGACTATCTAG
>NW_007901059.1:0-509 GCF_000696425.1 Galeopterus variegatus
GGGCTACCTTCAGGCTTAATTTGCTATCAAATATATTATCAGGATCCTTTGACTTTCCCTCTCTCTTGCCTTCCTTTTTGCCATGCTGTTTACATTCTCAGACAGGCTTTCCCTTTATCTCCTTCCATTGTATACTCAGTTCACTCCACTATCTCCCCCTACCCATCTGTTGTCCCCCAACAGTCCAAGGATGTGCCTGTCTCAGAGCCTTTGCACTTATCTCCCCTCTGCCTCAAGTACTTTTTCTTCAGATAGTGTCTTTACTTCCTCCGGGAAATAGTCAACTTCTCAGGAAGACTTTTGTTTATGAGTTAACGTAATGAATGAGTGAGTGAAAGGTGGATGCCGAGAACTAGATTTCACATTCTCAGAATGTCAGATGTGATGGGAATGTGTAAGGATCTCTTGCCCAGAAGTTCAAAGGAAAGCTCACTGATTCTCATTGGCTTTGTCTGGGTCATATGCCCCAAACCTGAGCCAATCACTGTGGAGAAAGGAAGTGACAGGCC
>NW_007901060.1:0-509 GCF_000696425.1 Galeopterus variegatus
TTAAGCAGGTGGCACAGACAGACGTCTTGCAAATCTCTTCTATTAAATAATAGAGCTTTGAAGAATCTTAAGGACATTGTCTCACAGCAAACTTATAGAAAACCCAAGACAGGAAAGGCTTATTTTGATAAGAATTGTGGATGTGTTTTTTGTCTAATGAAGATACCACAAGATTCATAGGAGCCGCACAATTAAAAAAAAATAGAACAGTATTGGTAACACACCATCAAGTAGGACAAAAATGGACAGAGACAGTACAAAACCAGAGGTCTTGGGACCTTAAAATTATTGGTAGAAGCAGACACAGCTTCAGATATTTGCTATTTCTTATGGAAAAGAAAGGAAGACTTAGAGGGAAAAAAAACCAGAATTCAGAGTGGAGCTAAGAGCCATCACAAATTGTTCCCAAGTAGTGGGACTGAGATCTAATCAAAGAAATTCCAAAATGCTGAATTTTAGACTTAAATGAATTTCTTGGATCAGCCTAGCCAAGATATCAGATAATAAGT
>NW_007901061.1:0-509 GCF_000696425.1 Galeopterus variegatus
GGGGAGGGGGAGTGCTAGAATCCCCATGCCCGAGGCTGGGGGAGTCCTAGGGGCCAGGGACCAGAGCCCGGTAGGGGCACAGGAGCCGAGGACTGCATGCCAGTCTCGGGGGGCGCAGGGACTCAGAATGGGGAGGCGCAGGGCCCCAGAGGTCCGTGGAACAGGCACCCACGAACGATCGGGACTAGAGATGAAGGGACCCAGGAGTCCGAGACGGGGAGTTCGAGGTGCGGGAATCGGGACTTCAAGACCGGGGGGCGGTGTACCGAGTCCGGGGCTCGTCCCCATCCCACCCCCTCCTGGAGTCCTGGGAAGGTTACCTTTGGGGCCGAGGACCCCCAGGCCGGGGAACCCTCACACAAAAGCGCCCCCCGCACCCCGGGCGGGCCGGGCGGGGCGCGGGTGCGGGGAGGGGTCGCGAAGTTCTGAGCTCTAAACTCAGAGAAAACTTCCCAGGCCGGAGCGCGGCAAGACCCGGAGCCGGAGTGAGAGCCGGAGCCACCGAGGCG
>NW_007901062.1:0-509 GCF_000696425.1 Galeopterus variegatus
CACTGTAGCAGTGCGCCACCGGGCCGGCCCCTTATATCTACTCTTATGGGGGGTTAATTCCCCATGCAAACTTCTGGTATTTTCCCAATGGGGGGTAAGGCCGAAGAGGATTGACACAGGGCCAGGAAGCTGGGGGAAAGAGTGATTTGAGACCAGAACAGAAAGAATAGGACAAAGCTGGATCAGGAGTGGATGATGTTTAGGAAATTACCACGGAAGGAGTTAGGAAAATATTGCACAAGAATTAAAACAGAAACAGCAAGTATAGTGAAGGGATCTTCATATCACATGGATGAGACTAAACCCTAGCTCTGCCATTTACTGGCCATACGACCTTGGAAGAGGTATTTCATCTCTCTCAATTTCCGCTTCCTCGTTTGGCAAAAGGTGAATTCCCACCTTCTCGAGCTGTGGTGAAAGCACCTGTGTAAAGAATACTGTGCCTCACAAGCAATGTGTCTGCTTTCCCCTCTCATCTCTTGCTTGACCCTGTTCCCCCTAAGCTGCCA
>NW_007901063.1:0-509 GCF_000696425.1 Galeopterus variegatus
CATAAGAGTCCATTCTAGAGCTGGCCACTGCTTGATGTTAATCACGGTTGATTGCTTGGTCCTGTGGAACCATCTTGCACATGCATGGACACTGAGTGATCCCATGGACTCATGGATTCCTTCAAGCACCAGCAGCCACAGAGAAGCCTATGGGGGCAGAAGGTGGGGATGCCATCAGATTTTGCCGGCATAGAGTTGGTCATAGCCTTTACAGAACTGGTTTGGACAGAACAATTTGCCAAGACCCTCATAAACTGATGGAGCTGAGAGGATTCAAGATGGCACATAGGGCCGGCCCGGTGGCGCACTCAGTAGAGTGCGGCACTTGGGAGTGCGCCGGCACACCCGCCGAGGGTTCGGATCCCATATAGAGACCGGTCCGCTCACTGGTTGAGTGTGGTGCGGGTGCAACACCGAGGGTTGCGATCCCGTTGCCGGTCGCGGTACAGGCGCAACACCAAGGGTTGCGATCCCATTACTGGTCACGAAAAAAGACAAAAAGGAAAAAA
>NW_007901064.1:0-509 GCF_000696425.1 Galeopterus variegatus
GGCTCAGGAACTTTCCAAAAATCCATATAAAGGGAAGCTAGCCTAGACAACCAGCAGTAGAGAGGATCACATGACTGCTTACTATCCAAGACTTGCTTCAAAACCTTCCTCTCTGTACACTCACGTGGGTTCACTAATCCTAAACTGTTATGTCATGGAGCTTGTCCAGTCCTAAGCAAGCCTTGAAATGAAATTTCCACATTAAAGCAGACTCCATAAACTCTTGGACTAGCATGCCTTTACTGTCCTTTTTCCAAGACACTAAGACTCCCTTCGCTCAACTTTGTTTATCAGTATTCTGTTTTTGGTGATATTTTTAGGAAGTAGGCATTCAATTTGTATATTCCAGACATTTTTAATGTATTAAAATTATAGGTAATACTGTGATGCATATCTTTATATATTCTTGTATGTAAATACATGTATATTCTTTCATAAATATGTATACAGTTAATGCTTATTATTTGTGATTTCAGATTTGTGAATTCATGTACTTGCTAAAATTTACT
>NW_007901065.1:0-509 GCF_000696425.1 Galeopterus variegatus
TTACTCTTTACCTAGTAACTAGGCACAATTCTTGGCACACAGCTGACACTGAAAAACATATGCCGAGTGAATGTGTTTAATGAGAAGATACATGGAAAACAATACACAGTGTCTTATATCAAGTGCTCAACAAATGTTACATATAATAATGAGTTCATGTCTGAAATCCTGATTGAGGTTGTAGGATAAAAGAATATTAAAAATCTTGTTAAAACAAGAGTAAATGACTCTGGTGCATTTTTTTGGTTTACTCTTTATAGCTCTTTGGTGAATTTAATTTTTCCACTTATATATTTCCTTGGAAAGAACATCCGAATGGTGATTATAAAAAAAAAAAAATAATGGTATAGTAATAGGAGTATTAGTTAGTGGCCTTCAAATAGATGAATTGACTACAGCCTTTTGATTTCATTGGTCAATTTTTAATTAATTATAAAAATAATTGAAAATACAATTTGGTTGTAATTATTAAAATGCTTTGAGTGTGTATATTCAAGAAGAATTAGAGA
>NW_007901066.1:0-509 GCF_000696425.1 Galeopterus variegatus
CTGAATTTTTTATTTTGGATTCTACTTGTCCATTATCAGTACATATAAATGCAATTTTTTTTGTGAGTGTGTCAATCTTGTATCCTGTTATTTTATTGAAGTTACTTATTAGTTCACGGAGTTTTTTTAAAAAAAATAGAATCCTTGAGATTTTCTAAGTGGACAGTTGTGTCATTTGCAATGGAGACAGTTTTATTTCTTTACAATCTATATGCCTTTAGTTCCTTCTTCTTGCCTATTGAAGTGGCTTAGCATGAGAGTGGTGAAAGTGGATATCTTTGACTTGTTACCAACCTGAAAGGGAAAAACCACCGAGTCTTTTATCATTAAGTATAATATTAGCTGTAGCGTTTTTGTAGATGCTCTTTATAAGACTGAGAAAATGCCCTTCTATTTTTTTAGTGTACTGAGAGTTTTTACCATAACTGGGTTTTGAATTTTGTCAGCGCTTTTCCTGTGTCAATTGATGTGATCATATGACTTTTTTATCAGATTTTTGATATGGTGGA
>NW_007901067.1:0-509 GCF_000696425.1 Galeopterus variegatus
TCTTCCATCTTTACCTATAAGTATTTCTCAACATGCATGCTGTTTCTACTAAGTAGGACAGTTTATTCTTCCTTGAGTATGCTCAACGTTATCCTGCCTCATTCTGTTTCCTCCAGCTCTCTTGTGGTGCCTGCCACAGAATGCTGTTGGTGGGATGTGGTCTCACTCTCTCACTTGGACCTTTCTGATTCTCCTTGTATTTACCCTACAGTGCTCTGCTATGAGTGATATTTATTTGTGTGTAATGTGCTAACTATGATATGATAGGAATTGAGCATCCATTTCCTCAACACATAACATTGAAATTGTAATATGTACTCCACAGACCTTTTTAAGTAAGCTAATGAATGAATAATTTTTTTATGTTTATTAACATTTAACAGTATTACTTCCTTAAGGATAAGGACAGCAGTGTTAAAAGTTATCAAAACATTAATTCCAAAAATATTTATTAACAATTTACTCTGTGCCAAGACCTGGTACTAAGATGTTTCTGCCATCAAGGAACT
>NW_007901068.1:0-509 GCF_000696425.1 Galeopterus variegatus
AATTAGAGAGCACTTTAAGATAAAAATGTTAATTTCTTCCTTAAGAAAATAGAAAAAAAAAAGAACAAACTAAACCAAAACTAAAACCAAGGAAATAGTAAAGATTGCCACAGAAATATATGAAATAGGGAATTTAAAAACAATAGAGAAAATCAACAAAACCAAAAGTTGATTCTTAAAAAAAATCAACAAAATTTGCAAACCTTTATCTAGACTGACCAAGAGAAAAAGAGAGACGACCGAAATTCCTAAAATCAGAGTTGATAAAGCAGGGGCGTTCTTACATTCTCATTATGGTTTTCGTGGTGGTAAGATTTAGTTTCTCTTTCTCATTCGCGTTTTTGTTCTACCAGTGGGTTTTGTTTTCCTTGTGTATTTGTGGTGGTGATTATTGTTTTTTGGATTCTAGGTGCAGGATTTCCTTGCAGGTTTCTTGTAGGGCTGGCCATGTGGTGGTGAACTCCCACAGCTTTTGTTTGTCTGGAAAATGCACTATTTCTCTCTCATTT
>NW_007901069.1:0-509 GCF_000696425.1 Galeopterus variegatus
AATGTCTAAATCACATAGGTGTTCACTGATCTCATCCAGGCAGCTAAGTCAAGTGCCATCTTGTATAAAACGTGGTGCCCTGGAACCCATAGTTGCCATTGTAATGCTTGATGATAAAGACCACACTCTCGTTTTCCTGGGGGCTCAGTATGTGTTAAGAAATTATTTATTCCCATTGGGTTACATGATTTCATTTCAGTGTATCAGCGTTTGTCATGGAAGCTCATTCTAATTGTAGAATTCAAAGCATTTTTCTATTTTCTCTTCAGGGCACCTTGTAGCATCCTTTTGCCACCTCCAGGTGTAACTGTTGCTATGTCAACTTAGTAGTCTTTGCTACTGGATACGATGCTGAAAGATAAATGAATTTCATTCTGTCTTTAAATATTTATGATTCTTTATGATCTAATATATCATCATAGTTATAAGGGAATTTTTTTTCCCCTCACTGTAGAAAACACACCATCAGTTACCTGTCAATTTTGTTGAATAACTCAGCTTTGCAATTC
>NW_007901070.1:0-509 GCF_000696425.1 Galeopterus variegatus
CTCAGGTCTGTATCCCGGAGTTTAACAGCTATCACTGTAAGGAAATCTTTCTTAGAGATAATCTCCATTGTTGAAATTTAAGGCAGTTTCTTTTTATCCTGTCTTTCACACTCATCCTTTGAACAGCAGCCATGTATGGACTTGATCCTCGCAGTCCTGTGCCACACGGTGAAGAATGCCGGTGATCTTGGCATCCTGAGAATAAGAGTCAGTTTCTGTGTTGCTGGGAGGAAGAACAGTATCTGGGTATCTGAGGCTGGTTATTGTTTGCTTTACTTTCTTAACCCCTTTGGGCTTTGTTTGAAATGCAAAGCCTAATTTAAAAAAAAATTTTTTTTGTTATCTTTAGATATAATTTGAAATGTAGAAACATCCTGAAAAATAAGCATCTATTATTGAAATTGCTCTCAAAAATTAATACTTTTGGAAATATATGGGTTCCTTTTGTCTTCTTTATGGTTTTGAAATTTTATCATGGGATATTTGTCATCATTCTGCAGGTTGAGTTT
>NW_007901071.1:0-509 GCF_000696425.1 Galeopterus variegatus
TGTTTAAACAACCAGGTAGAACAAAATATCCTTCTCCATGCTGTCATTGTCCTCTGAGTATGCCTTTATCACAATACTATTATATATATTAAGTCATTCATTTAACTGCTTGTTAAGTCTTATCAGATTATATGCACTTTAGGAAAAGCATTTTTTCTTAATTAACTTCATGTGTTTCAGTAAGAATGCCAATAATTAATTGTCAGTCAATAAATATTTTTGAGCCATTGTTTGACAAAAGCCTCTGTTATTGTAAAGGCAAAATATCATCTGGATGCAATAAATTTTGAGGCAATGGTTAGTCACTTAAATATAAAAATTCTAGCAGAATCAAAACACATTTTTACATCTGCCAAGTTCTGGTATACTTTGCAAGATGCTATAATCGGGAGTAAAGAGAACACAAACTGTAGTCATAAAATCTAGGGTTTGCATCATATCTTTCTTACAATTCTATGACTTTGAGAAAGCCATTTTGCCTTAGTTTTGTCTTCTGTAAAATGAGAATA
>NW_007901072.1:0-509 GCF_000696425.1 Galeopterus variegatus
GTTTGTTTGTTTTCTTTTCATGATTGTCATTTTTAATATACTAGTGGGTTTTGATTTTACTGGAGTTTTTATGGCAATGGTAGTTATTTTTCAGGAACCAGACCCAGTACTCCCTTGAGAATTTCTTGTAAGGGTGGTCATGTGGTGGTGAACTCCCGCAGTTTTTGTTTGTCTGAGAAATATACTATTTGTCCTTCATTTCGGAAGGACAGCCTCACAGGGTAGAGTAGTCTTGGCTGGCAATCTTTGTCTTTTTGTATTTTGAATATATCATCCCATTCCTTTCTAGCTTTTAGGGTTTGTGATGAAAAGTCTGATGTTAGCCTGATTGGGGCTCCCTTATAGGTATAGGTGATTTGACGCTTCTCTCTTGCAGCTCTCAGGATTGTCTCTTTGTCTTTGAGTCTTGCCAATTTGATTATAACATGTCTTGGAGAAGACCTTTTTCGGTTGAATACGTTTGGAGATCTTTGAGCTTCCTGGATCTGAAGATCTGTGATTTTTCCTAT
>NW_007901073.1:0-509 GCF_000696425.1 Galeopterus variegatus
TGGTTTTGTTTTATCCATCACATGAGCTCACTCAATACCTTGCCTTTGGCAATACCACTGATGACTTGTGCCAATGTTTCTCATGGCCTCTAAAAGGCAAGGAGGAGCAGTAGAAGTTTCTGATTTCCTCAAAATGGTGTAGATGCCAACTGAGGCAGAGCTGCCATGAGTAGGCAGACATTGTCTTAAGTTCAGATGGGACAGAACATAACACAGCGACAAGCCAATGACCAGAACTGGCGTTTCAACCCCATTCGATCACCCCCAAAATAGCCCAGGATTTGAGATGCCATCTCAGGGAAGAGAGGAAGAGGGGAGGAAATGAATGATTTAATTAACCTGAAGTCAGTGACTTCACCCAGAATCGCGCTATACCTAATCATCTACCATTTGGCAGAATGGAGACTCAACACTTAGTTTACTTAGAGTTACAAAGAAATAAAAAAATTTTTTTATGTAACTGAGTTTTTGCTCTGAAATTCCAGATCCACTACACATATTTAAGGCCT
>NW_007901074.1:0-509 GCF_000696425.1 Galeopterus variegatus
CTTTCCTGCAGGCTCCACGAGGCTCCCCTTGACAGCAGCAGGGACAGATGATGGCCTTGGTGTAGATTAGCCGCTGCCTTATTGTTCTAGTAGATAGTTTACACGGTGTCCCACCTGGAGTGATTCCTTCTGAATGCGCTGTCGCAGCCTTCAGTGTGCATGAGGGGTCCCCGGCTGCGCTGCGCCTGCTGGAACCTGGGGCTGTCCTCAATAGAAAGCAGGAGTGCGCACCCGTGGCCAGCCTTCCAGGGCTTCACCGTCCTTAGTTGTCTCAGTATAGATGTAATGGCTTGTTGGGACAGTGTTATTCCTGGAAAACCACCAGGCAGAGTGAGAAACGTGAAATATAGTGATCGTCAGTCTTTTTCCTGGCTTCTTCTGTTACTTGAGTGATCTGAGCAATGTCTTCTGAATTCTGACATGTATTGAACATCGGCCGTGGGCCAAATGCTGGAAAGTCCTAGAGGTGGCTGACGTTTGATGCCAGCTCCTGAGCAGCTGAACGTTTT
>NW_007901075.1:0-509 GCF_000696425.1 Galeopterus variegatus
ATGTCCTAACGTGGTATCTATTCAAAAAATTAATTCACATACATGGAAAGAAACAATATTTTTATTTCATTCTTAAATAACTATAATTTACTTATTAATAAAATTTATGTACCACTTAGTCATGTCTCAACTTCTCAAACCTTATGATCAGACTGGACATCAGCACCCTTATTTCCCAGATCACATTGCTTTTTGTGCAATACTTGCTTTTTATCATAGCATCTGGAAAAACCCAGCTTTGCAAAGATATTTCCTCATTGAAAGGAATGTATGGTGATCTAATGTTGACACTGTGAACTACCTGGAGGTGGTAGTTCTCACAGTGTCCAACAGATGTCAAACATGCTGTATTTCCCTCAAAAAGTTGAAATATTCTCCAGCTTCCCTTCTCTGTGGCACTCTAGGGGCACCTTGGCACACTGTTTGGGAACCACAGATTTAGCCAATAATCTGGTGTATTAGTCTGTTTCTGTTGCTTATAATAGAATATCTGAAACTGGGTAATTTAT
>NW_007901076.1:0-509 GCF_000696425.1 Galeopterus variegatus
TTAAAAAATGGCCCAAGTGCTGTGACAGAAAAATGAATAGGTGGTTATGGGATCAGAGAGGTTGAGGAATGGCTTCCCCAGTGGAGGTAAAGCCTGCCCTGAAGTTCAGTGGCTGGATAGGGCTAGCCAGGTGAGGTGGGTGAGCCAGGGCATACCTTATGGAGGGAGCAGCAAGAGCAAAAGTTCTGAAGAGAGTTTCCTCAACCAAAACGCTCAGATCACACTTTATAGAGTTGTTCTGAGGACTTTATGAGGCAACAAATGAGGCATCATGTTGCATTGTATGGGACATACTTATACTTAAAAAAAAAATTCATTGGTTATTTGAAATCAATTTAACTGAGCCCCCTGCATTTTTATTTGCTAAATCCGGGAATCCTAATGTAGAGAGAAGAACTGTGGTAACCAGAGGTAGGAAAAGGGAAGGTGGAGGGGGGCTAGTGTGGAGGGGGGCTAGTGATGGGCTGGTTAACAGACACAAAGTTACAGCTAGACAAAAAAAAATAAGT
>NW_007901077.1:0-509 GCF_000696425.1 Galeopterus variegatus
GCAGGCTAAAGCTACATAGGCAATAATATGGGTTAGAGTCACAATTTTTATAACAATACCATGCATTCTTCAGGGTGCAGCTAGGATCCCATTCCACTACAAAGAAAACCTGCGCGTGGACCGATGTTCTTAGAGTAATAAACTACTGAGCATGAGTTTTTTTTTTTGTTTGTTTGTCATTTTTGTGACCGGCCGCACCGCGCTCAGCCAGTGAGCACATCGCACGGGCCATCCCTATATAGGATCCAAACCCGTGGCGGGAGCGCCACTGTGCTCCCAGCGCCGCACTCTCCCGAGTGCGTCACTGGCTCGGCCCCTGAGCATGAGTTTTAATGGTAATTGTGTTCCAACTTTCTGTGTAACTTTAGACTTTATTTGCGTCCCGGTTTCCCCACCTGTATAAAAGGAGATTTAACTCAGCTGAGAAGTCATCCAGCTGAACTTCTGGGAACTTTGACTTGTTAGTGAACTTGCTCACGAACATCCTGCAGATGTGGCTGTTCCTGAAT
>NW_007901078.1:0-509 GCF_000696425.1 Galeopterus variegatus
CTGCATCTCTAGCCTCCTGCCTTTCAGGCTTCAACCAGCCAAATATTAAAAAAAAAAAAAAAAAGAAAGAAAGAAAGAAAAGAAAAGAAAAGAAAAGAAAAGAAAAGGAAGGGAGAGAAGGAGGGAGGCAAGGATAGATGGAGGGAGGGAGGGAAGGAGAAATTGAGATTACCGCCCTCTGATAATCACAAATTTCTGGACTCTTACTGCAGAACTGTTTAAAAATACTAATTCATACTTGAAGTCATCCAAGCACTAATTCATTCTGGAGTCATCCAACATTTTGTTGAATATTTTTGAAAGCTACTCCAGTGGAGTCCCTTTAACTCTTCTTATATAACATTCATTTTGTATCTTATAGGCTCTTTAGCATTGGTGGAGATTGAATCCAGACTTTCAGAAGGAAGAACCACTCCTAGGGATCTTGGTGAGTGTCCCTCTTGGCTTACCCTTGGCAAAGAACAACCAAAAACAATGCAGTCTCAGAGCCTAAAAAGGACTGCATGAGA
>NW_007901079.1:0-509 GCF_000696425.1 Galeopterus variegatus
ATTCCTTACTGAGGTCAGGTAAACTTTATCAGGGACAGTCACCTGGGAGGGCAACTCTCACGACTTCTTTCTAGGTCAAAGGACAGGAAATTAACATCATCTCTAAATTACATTCAAATATTTGTTCCTTAGACAGTCCTTAGGTGGACATGGCCTGGAGAGAGTTTAGAAGCCCTGGTTCACGGTCTGTGTGGCCCTTCAGGAGTCTCCTTCTCGCTTTGCTGTTGCTCTGTTTACCCCAGCGAGGAGCCCAAGCCCCAATTCTGTCTTCCAGGGTCCGGCTACTGAAGCACTCATTAAAATGATCAGTATCCTTGTTTGTTGACTTTAGGACCCATGTCTCATTCATTGCCATCATCCCAATGCCCAGCACAAAGCCTGAACATGATAGGGGCCCAGGGAACATTTGGAGATAGCACACGGATTCTCAGCCTGGGGTCCACAAACGTCTTGGAAGTAAGATGCACCATAAGCATTTGTGCATATTTGTTGAGACATGGTTCTTACTC
>NW_007901080.1:0-509 GCF_000696425.1 Galeopterus variegatus
AACCAAAAGGCCAATCATCCTAAGTACCAAAAGGAATTTTAAAAAGCAAGCAACACAAACCGCAGAACGTAAACGCATATTAAATGTAGCAATGCACACAGTAATCATAACATACAATCACAGGACAGCGATGACACAAGCCTATCAGTCATGCTGGTATGTGCTGGCTTAACACACTTGTTAAAAAAAAAAAAAAGTGAAAGACTTTGAAACTGTCTAGTGAAGCAAATCCCAACTTACTGTGAGTACAACAGACACATCTGGAGCAGTGTAATTCACAGAGACTAAGAGTGAACAACGGCAGATTTGCACCAACAGGACACTTGCATGGTTGTGATACCAGACAAGGTGGAATTCAAGGCTTAAAGCATTACCCAGAACAAAGACCGACAGTTCACCATGAAGGCGTAATACTGTAATATCGATGACCGAACAACAGGACAACTGCCTGCATAAAGCAGAAGCTGCAGGAAGTATAAGAAAGAGCAACTCTCATAAAGAAAGACGTT
>NW_007901081.1:0-509 GCF_000696425.1 Galeopterus variegatus
TAGGGGGTAATGCATCCAGCTTCTCACCCATAAGAATGATGTTAGGTGTGGGGTTTTTGTACTTGTTTTTTATCAAGTTGAAGAAGTCCTTTTCTATTCCTAGTTTGCCGAGAGTTTTTCTTATGAATTACCATGAATCACAGATTTTGTCAAATGTTTTTGTTGAATCAGTTGTTATAATACTATGGTTTTTCTTCTGTAACCTATTGATATGGTAGATTACATTGTTATTTTTATCCTTACGTTAACAGGAGAAACAAAGACATTGATTTTTTAAAAATTTAATTTAGCCGTAAATATCTGTAATAAATCCTCTTTACTCGTGACGTATCATTCTTTTTACACATTGTTGGACTCAAATTGCTATTATTCTGTTGAGTATTTTTGCATCTGTGATCACAAGTGATATTGGTCTGCAATGTTCCTTTCTTTTAATGTCTTTGTCTGGTTTTGGTATTAAAGTAATGCTGCCATGAAACACTGAGTTAGAAATCACTCCCCGTAATTAT
>NW_007901082.1:0-509 GCF_000696425.1 Galeopterus variegatus
GCATTCTTATACCAGGCAAGAATAAGCTAAAATATGCTGCAGTAACAAAGAGATAAAACAATTAAACAAAGCAAAATTAGAACATCTCAATAGCTTAAAACAACCAAAATTCATTTTGCAACTAGGCTGGATATTTATCACAGATTGGCTTGTGGCTCTGCATTATGTTCTCCCTCCAGGACCCAGCATGATGGAATAGCACTTCTCTCAAATGTTGCTGGCCACCTCAGCAGGGGAAAAGAAGGCTCTGGAATGCTGCAAACCTGCTGCAGCCTGGCAGTGATGCCTGCCACTTCTGCTTACAACTCATAGCCCTGAACAAAATACATGCAACCCCAAGGGGACCAGGAAGTACCATGCTACATGTGCCTGGAGGGATAAGAGACAGAAATAATTGGTGCATAGCCTCCATGCCCATCAGCCAATGAGAAAACAGAACAAACAAAAACAGGAAAAAAAGAATAGAAAAAAGTCATACCCAAATGAGAACTGAAACAAAAGGGCATGTT
>NW_007901083.1:0-509 GCF_000696425.1 Galeopterus variegatus
CTCCCAAAAGAAAACCTTTCCTTCAACAAAAATGATTGTCAGTCCAGGCTGCAAGCCAGGTTCAGGGTGAGGGGTGTGCAGCTTGGACCTGAGTTGGAGGGCTGTCTGGCCTCAGGGCTGGGGGGCAGCCCGTGTAGGGTCAGTGTGTCCAAGAGAGTCCTCAGGAGGCCTGCTGGGGCTGCTCGGTCCTAGGTTATCATTTGGGACCTCAAACCCATTGACAGGAACTCAGGCAGGCAAACACAGCCTTCTTGGGGGTACATGCCCCTATGCTGGGGTGCATGCTAAAGGACATGCAGCAGCTGGCTAGCAAGGGACCCCCAAACCTGGGAAGACAAGCTTTGCTGGGCTTCCAAGTACCCTCCTGCCCCGGTCAACAGCCCTGCTTTGGGCAGGTAGCTCCCAGTCACACTCTCCCCAGAACCATCCACCAACTTTTTGAAGTACTCTTATATACATTTGCATATCATATGTACATGCATTCTCTGTCTATATAATATTTATAATAC
>NW_007901084.1:0-509 GCF_000696425.1 Galeopterus variegatus
AAGTTAAAAGACACCCCTAGGAAGTAATTTACCAAATCCAGAATATGGATGTATTCTTCAGGATAAGGGACCTGGTTTCTTCAAAAGGAAAAAAAAATGGTAATAAAAAAAGAGGAGGGTAGAGGTAGGCCTCACCACCACCCGACTCCATCCCCAGCCCGGCCAAGTGTGCACTGATCAGAGAGGTGCCCCGCCAGAGAGACCCAAGATCCACAGAGACTGGCGCCCTGTGGTGCCCGTGTGTGACCCAGCAGGTAGACCTCGCCACTGCCCAACTCCATCCACAGCCCAGCTGAATGCACGCTGATCAGAGAGGTGCCCTGCCTGAGAGGCCTGAGATCCGCAGAGACCATGTGCCCCATGGCACCAGTGTGCAACCCAGCAGGTAGGCCTTGCTGCCGCCCGACTCCATCCCCAGCCCAGCCGAGTGCATGCTGACCGGAGAGGCGCCTCCCCAGAGAGATGCCTCCCCAGAGAGGCCCAAGACCTGAGGTGACCATGCACCCGAG
>NW_007901085.1:0-509 GCF_000696425.1 Galeopterus variegatus
CCTCTGAAAATTTATTCCTCCATTAAAAAAATCTTGCAAAAAGGGTCAGAATAAGCTTTTTTCAGAACTCTAGAAATTAAGCAAAGGCTTGCAGCAATGCAGGGAGTTTTTCTGTCCCCCCCCAATAAAAACAGCTGCCATCTTGGTAAGAACAATGAGCTATGTGGCATTCACCTTTCCCTTGTTTCATCCTCCACGCTTCAACTCCATGATGACCTTGAAAAACACCCATATCCCCAGTACATCCTGAGAGCCACAGAGGGAGTAGAATGGAGCTGGAGCTCTTCCAAGCCTCGCAAAAAACTGCCATTCTTAGACATTTTGGGTTATTACCTGCAAGACCCCATTTACGAGGCTGTCTGAATGTGATTTGATTTGTAACTTATCCGTGGGAAAAGCCTTCTCTCTGGGGGTGTTTGTTCAAAACAATTACTGACAGTTCTTTTAACTTCGTAGATGCCTAAGGTGGTAGATAACAGTTTCTGAAAAAAAAAAAAAAAAAAAAAAAA
>NW_007901086.1:0-509 GCF_000696425.1 Galeopterus variegatus
CGAGTCCCTGCGTGGACATCTATTTATCACCACCTTCTCCTTTGTTCTCTCCCATTCTCCCTGAGTTATTAGGGCCCATGATTCACAGGGCCAATCTTACTCATCTCCACAGAGAGACCCATTTGGAAAAATGTTTTTCTGTCTGGAGTACAACAAATTCTCCAGCTGGCAAGAGGATTTGTTTCATACTCCAGGATCGGGAGTCCCTTGGGGTTGAGAAATGACACTTGCACGAGAGACTCATTTTGCCTTTGAAATAACTGAGCAATGTGTAGACCGTATAACATACACACGAATGAGAATTTAAATAAAGTCTTGGAAGAATTTTTTTTTTTTTACTTCAAGAAAGAATTAGCATAAAGAACTTAGTCTACTATTGCTAATGGGAAAAAATGTAAGTCGTAGAAGAATATGAATAATAAGATTGCATTTTACTAAGAAAAAAAATTTTTTCCCATGCATATATATACATGATTGTATATTTCCGGAAGAATTATAAGAAAATGTTC
>NW_007901087.1:0-509 GCF_000696425.1 Galeopterus variegatus
TTAAATAAAAGTGGATTAGAGACCAAATTATAGAGTAACAATGTAAAATTTCTACAAGGGCCGGCCCGGTGGCGCACTGAATAAGTGCGCTGCTTGGGAAGCGTGGTGGCGCTCCCACCCGAGGGTTCGGATCCCACATATTGACCGGTTCCTGCTCACTGGCTGAGCGAGGCACGGGAGTGACCCTGAGGGTTGCGATCCCGTTGACGGTCCCCGGTCCGGTACGGGGGCAACACTGAGGGTTGCGATCCATTGCCAGACACAGAAAAAGACAAAAAATAAAATAAAATAAAATAAAACACAAATGATGCTATGGACCTCATCAAAATTTAAAAACAAAAACAACAAAACAAAGCAAAAGAAAACTTCTATCTATAAAAGACAGAATTGAGAAAATAAAAATAAACAGATTAAGAGAAAACATTTGCAAAATAGATATTTCATGAACGACATAATGACATATCCACAATATATAGAAATCACTTGTAACACACAATAGAAAAACAACC
>NW_007901088.1:0-509 GCF_000696425.1 Galeopterus variegatus
TGAGGTGAAGGACACCCACCCAATATAATTTTCCCAAGGAGGTTTCTGCTAAGTGAGCCTCTTAGGGCAGCAGGGTGAACGTCATGATTCCCTTGAGGCTGTGCCTGCACTCAAATAGAAGACCTTTTCACACACCCAAATCCTCTTTCTAAAACCTCACTCAATGCACTGAGCCATGTAAACATGCATCCATTGATCATCTCGAAGTTATACTTAAAACATTTGTCTTACTCTATCAGGAAGGGTCTTACTAAATCATAGTGTGAAGTTCACACTTAAAGAAATATAAAATGAAAAGTTGGACAGAAACATACAGTTGGGTAGAAGAAATTAAAATTTGATACATTATATAATAAACTCTAGAAGTAGGTTAAAATTATCAAAGATTTTGTGAAGAACACAGGACTTGAAGTATGTCCTAAAAAATAGAGTGATTCCATATGTGTGTAAAAAGGTAAGAAAATACAGAGATTGACCTGAATATGACATATTATCAGGGCTTAAAAGTC
>NW_007901089.1:0-509 GCF_000696425.1 Galeopterus variegatus
TCTGACTCCACGGCCGCCGATGCCTGGCATCATGTAGTGAAGGTTGCCCCTTGGGCACCTTCATCCGACTTGTTCTTGTATGAGACTTGGGACCGGGTGCAGACCTTGGCCAGAAAGAATGAGATTAGTCATGGCCTAGACCCCCCTTAGGGTTCTATCTAACCATCTCTGCCCTAAAACTTTGCTTCCATCCCAAGCATCAGGAAGGGGCAAAAAGGGATTGGGCATGGTTCGATGAGGGAAAAGAAAAGGAAACAAAGCTGCCAATGCAAGGCCCTGAGCCATTGAGTGATACCTACGCCCCTACTCTGTACCCTCCTCTCCTGGCATACTCACCCCGCCAAAGTTTAGCTGAAGGAGAGAAAGCGGCACCTGAAGAAGTACAGGAGGCTAGTCCACCTTTAAAAACATCCTCGGCAGAGCCTCAGGCTTTTTCTGTCATGGCTCACTGGGAACATCCAGCCATCCACAGCCCGTGGGGGGAAGTGGCCCCTCAGGCCTATCCGGTT
>NW_007901090.1:0-509 GCF_000696425.1 Galeopterus variegatus
TGGCAACCACCATTCTACTCTCTGCTTCTTTGTTAAAACATAATCTTTATGCAACTAAACATGGCACATACTCCTCATGAAATCAATATTATACCTCCCCCTTTCAAGCCTTTTGATTGAAGGTTTACAAAAAGATGATAATTTTTCGAAGTCAGATCTCCAATCTTGATCCAGTCAGATAACTGAAAAAAAGAAAATAAAAAGTATGAAAAACAATATATTCCCTAATATTATAGATTCAAAACTTTACCTCAATTTTTTTTTTTCATTTAAGAAGTAATGTTTGTTAACTGTTCTTATCAGGAAGTAAGTTACTCTGGAGAGATGAATATTTCAGAGAATAGAAATTTAATCTAAAACTTGATTTAAATATTTAAAGAATTTAAATTTAAAGGGTTTAAGGATTTTTCCTTAAATAATGACATATGATTAAAAATACATATATTTCTGCTTTAATACAATTAAAATTTAATGATAAATCAGAATCATTAACATAAACAAAATCATTC
>NW_007901091.1:0-509 GCF_000696425.1 Galeopterus variegatus
CACAAATGCAGCTGTATTTTGATATAATTGGTTTCCTTTGTAATCCTATGCATTTTTTTTTATAAATAAAAAACATTCCGAGCAGGGTTCCACAGGCTTTACCAGGCTACCAAAGTGGTCCAGGCACAAAGAGGGTGAAGACAGCAGGCTGCAGACAGAGCCCTTTTCCCATTGGGAGGGGAGGGACGGCAGCCCCAGTGCTGTAGGATGGAGGCTGGAGAGGTCCCAGGGGCCACTGTATGATAAATTTGACTTTCCCTTATGGACAGTGGGAAGCAACTGCAGGGTTTTAAGCAGAGATTGACTTTACAATTCAACTTACGTCAAAATAACATTAAAACAACAACCAGTCTTTGTATGTGAGAAAAAGAATGTAGGGTTGGTAGAGATAAAACAACCGCAGGCTTGTTTAGGGTGACGGCAATTGAAATGTACAAAAGGGAATGGAGTTAAGATATATCTTGGAGGTGACACCGGAAGCTTGTGGTAATGAATTCGATGTGGGAGGA
>NW_007901092.1:0-509 GCF_000696425.1 Galeopterus variegatus
TCAGCCAATCTGAAAGTGTGGAGCAGGTTTCACTCCTTTTGGGAAACATTTATGCTTTCTCTAGTCCCTTCTTATCTCCCTGATCTCTTAACTTCGGAGTGTGGCAGTGCTCAGTCTGGCCATTTTCTCTGTCCTCGCTCACTACCTCGGCAATTTCTTGCAGTCAGTAATTTTAAATATTATGTATCTATTCCCTGGTTTATAAAAATTCCTTTGAACGCTGTCCCGACTGGTATGTACAGCTGCCTACTCGACATCTCCACTTAGATTGATAACAGGCATCTCAAATACCCAGTGGCTCAAATCCTCATGTTCTCTAGGTCTTTGCTCGAAAACACCTGCATAGTGAGGCCTTCTTTGACTGTTCTACATAAAATTGCAACTCTTCACACTTCCCTGCCCTCCTCCATGCTTTATTTTTCTTCAGCACCTTTATCATTATATAAAATACCACCAATTTTAGTTATTTATTTTATCACCTTTCTTACTCCAAAATTTAAAAAAAAAAA
>NW_007901093.1:0-509 GCF_000696425.1 Galeopterus variegatus
AGAAGAGAGATCTTTGTTCTACTCTCTTGATTTCTTCCTACTTCTACTTTTCTCACACGGGGGCCATAGGTATAAACCAACCCTGCAGGGGCATCTGAGGAACCTCTAATGTGACCACTTGATTGACCTTCACCCCCCAGGAAAATGTAATGCAATGAATGACTGGAACGTCTCCAGCTCTGTTCCTCCTATCAAAATAAGACCAAAAGTAAAAGGCAGCTTTCTGTAACAGACTCCCCTCTCATCCAGTCACTGGGGCTTGACTTCCAGTGTGACCTTGGGCTTCACCTCCCACCTCTCCTTCACCCTGTCCAGCCAACGGCCACTTGTGGGTGTGGCCCCCCCTCTTTGGGCAGCTGCAATCGCCTCCTGGCTGGCCTCCCCGGTCCCTTCACTCCACAAGCAGATACCAGATAGACCGTCCCAATGTACCCAAATTCCTCAGTCCAAAACATTGACGGGGCACTGCTGCCTGCCAAATAAAATCTCAACTCCTGGGCCTGATGGTC
>NW_007901094.1:0-509 GCF_000696425.1 Galeopterus variegatus
TCTTTGCCCAGTCCTACTTCCTGAAGTGTTCCCCTGGTGTTTTCTTTTAGGAGTTTCATAGATTCAGGTCTTCTATTTAAGTTTATAATCCATTTTGAGTTGATTTTGGTATATTGCAAGAGATATGGGTCTAGTTTCATCCTTCTACTTATGGATATCTGGTTTTCCCAGTACCATTTATTAAAGAGGGCTTTTTCCCAATGTGTGTTCTCAGTGCCTTTATCTAACATCAGTTGGCTGTAAGTATGTGGGTTCATTTCTGGGTTCTCTATTCTGTTCCATTGGTCCATGTGTCTGTTTTTATGCCAGTACCATGCTGTTTTGGTTAATATAGCTTTGTAGTATAATTTGAGGTCAGGTTATGCCTCCTTCTTTATTTATTGATTTATTTTTTTGATCAGGATTGCTTTGGCAATTTGAGGTCTTTTGTTGTTCCATATGAGTAAGATTGCTTTTTCTATTTCTGTGGAAAATGTCATTGGTATTTTTTTTTCCTTTTTGTCTTTTTT
>NW_007901095.1:0-509 GCF_000696425.1 Galeopterus variegatus
AGCTATGTGAAAAAGTTAAGACCAATGGGTTATGAGCAAAAGTAAGGTATGCAACTCCTAGCTTAATTTTAACTTAAAAAGAAGTTGCAATTCATGGATTTTGATCTTTTCCCCTTTACTGAAGTTTGAAATACCCACATGGGCTCCACATAATGATCTAGCCTCTACTATGCAGAGAAGGACAACGTCCTAGGAGATTATGGCCTAAACAAAACGAAATGTATACAACAGAACTTCCTCTGACTAATACATAAGACAAAACACAAAGACTTAGCGATTAGGAAATCTAGAGCAGATTTAGACTGTGAACCTACACACCCACTCCCTAATTATATTCCCCCAAAAGGTCCAGATATCCCTAAACTCTGGAGAAGTACATTGGTGGGGGACACTCTGCCAACATCTTTGAAAAGCACTCTGGAGGCTGCTCTCTGCAATCCAGGGATAGCCAGTGGTGGGGTGGGGAATGCTGAAATTGTTATGGGTTCCATGACATCAGGATCCAGGAA
>NW_007901096.1:0-509 GCF_000696425.1 Galeopterus variegatus
TTAGACAACTTCACTTCACTTGATTTACATGTTTTTTTTTACACTAAATCTGATCATGCAAAAAAATCTTTAATCTCAGAAAATTATTTCTTAAAGTATCACTGTATTCAAAATTAATGTTTGAAAATTTTTAGGTAAGATGGTAGTGTAGGACTCTCTGGTGATCATCTGCCTTCAAAAACATCAATTTGAACAATTATCCACACACAGAAATATCTTCATAAGAGCTAAGGAAACCAGGTGAGAGATCACAGTACCTGATTGTAGCACAATAATAAGACAAGTTACATTGAAGAGTGTAGGAAGGACCATTTCACATTATACATTTTACCCTTCCTGCAACCCAAGACAGCACAGCATGGAGAGATACCATCTGCTTGGAGGAAAGAGAGGAAAATGAGCTTAGGACTTTGCCTTGGGCCCCCCACAGTAAAACTCAACACCAGACAGACACCCAGGGTCCCATATTCTAGCTCACTATCTTTGGACTGAGCCTCTAGACCCATCCC
>NW_007901097.1:0-509 GCF_000696425.1 Galeopterus variegatus
ACAGCTTTGCTAGGGGTTGACTTGTTGTGTTGGTCCTCAGGCTGTGGGTATGCATGTGCTCTCTGTGGGTTAGTCATCTTGGAAGCTGGCTCATTGGGGATGGGTTTGCTGGACTGATTTTCAGGCTGGGGTTGTGGGCATCTAGCATGTCAGGAATTCTGGGACAGGTTCACCAGTGGCAGGGTCACCAGGCTGATTCTGTGACCAGGGGAGGTCTGTCAGGGGCACGCCACCCATTCTGTTTCTCATGTGAATGCATGTGTGTGTTATGGCTCAAAGATTCATGGGTGGGCCCACCAGGGGCATAACAGCTGGATTGCTTCTCTGTGTTGAAGGCCTGGGCATACTTTAGCTTGGTTAGCTGGGCATAGCTTCTTGGAGCCCATTCACTCTGCTGCACCACTACTCAGAGTCAGGTGCAGGGTTTTGCTTCCCTTGGTGGTTTGGAAGTAGGTCTGCCAAGGGTGTTGCTGCTGAGCCACTTCTCAGGTGGTGGCCTAGGCTGCTAA
>NW_007901098.1:0-509 GCF_000696425.1 Galeopterus variegatus
GTTGGTGTTTTTATTGTCTGTTTTGTTTTGTTTAGGGCTGTTAAAACATGAATTGGGTGGCCTTAAACAACACAAATGTATTCTCTCACTGTTCTGGATGCCAGTTTCACAATAAGTTTCACTGGGCCAAGATCAAGGTGTTGGTGGGGTAGGTTCCATCCAGAAGTTTTAGGGGAGAATCTGTTACTTGTGTCTTCCAGCTTCTGGTTGCTGCAACTTTCCTTGGCTGTGGCAATATCACTGCAATCTCTGTCTCTGTGTTCACACTGCCATCTCCTTTGCTGTCTCTGTCATCACAAGGACACTTATGTTGGCATTTAGGGCCCACAGAAAATCCAGAACAATTTCACCATTATAAAAGCCTTAATTAACTTCAGGAAAGGCCCTTTTCTTTTATAAGGTAACACTTGCAGGCTTGGAGAACAGAATACGATATTTGGGGGGAGGGGCATCCTCAGTGTTTTAGACCAGCACAGGAGCAACTCACTCTATACACATCCCCACTGCCT
>NW_007901099.1:0-509 GCF_000696425.1 Galeopterus variegatus
TTAAATGTTTGCTATGGGGTTAAGACATCGAATTGAGATGTATCCTGTAGACATCGAAGAAGTCCAGTGCATTTTCAGCAAAAGAGTAATAAGAAGCTTTTATAATTTTGTGAGATTGCTCTAGTAACAGATACTTTGAAGACAGTCAAGCCTGTGGTTGGAATGCCAGCTAGGAAACCATGGTTCTGGTTTGGGAACACAAGCATTGTCATATTGGGGGTCAAACCAAAGGGATGGACAATTGGGATATTAAGTAGGTTTACTCAACCATCTGTAGAAGTTTGTTACAATGAGAAGTTAAAGCATGAGGACAGTGGGTGTTAAGTTCTAAGTTTCTGGATTCTCTAACAAGGTGACTGGTGTTGTCACTGACCAAGACTGCAAATGCAAGAGAAGAAAGCTGCACAGGAGGGGAAGAAAAGGTCACTTTGCACTATCCCGTGTTTCGGTATTGGTTAGGCATCCAGGAGGGAAAGCCATGAGGGATATCTACGGTCACCACGACTGCC
>NW_007901100.1:0-509 GCF_000696425.1 Galeopterus variegatus
TGCTTCTCCCCATTCTGTAATTTGTTCACAGCTAAGGAATCTCCTAAGAGTTCGATACTGGGAGAGCTCTCACTTCTGGCAGCTGGTTACCGAATTCCCTCACTGGGGGACACTGAAACAATGTGGGTGGTAGGGCGTGTGTGAAGGAACAAGAAAATTCAAAATTGCATTTTTTATCCTCCAGCACAAAGGAAATGTAGATTCTCCACAGTTGTTTTCATCCAAATAAGGTTGAAATATCCCTTGTAAGGTTAGTAGATGTTAATTTTAAATTAGGTTGATTATTTAATATTTTCTTTCTTCCCTTAAGTAAAATGGATTTGTGTATAATGTAAAAAAATGTAATTTGGTTATGCATGTAAAATATTTGGTTAGAATGGTTAAGAGGAATATAGACTGTGTATGTATATTATGTGTGTTTGTATATGTATGTATCTGTGTGTAAAAAATATATATATACACATATATATACATAATTTTTCAAGAGTGCTTTCTTTGAAATCTTGGGC
>NW_007901101.1:0-509 GCF_000696425.1 Galeopterus variegatus
TTGGCCAAAAAAAGTCACATGGCCAAGCTTACCTTCAGTACAGTGGGTACATATAATCCTCCCCAGGAAGGAGAAATAAATGAACAGTAAACTGTCTACAACAGTGTCTCACAAGAAACTCACCAGCAGGAAGATTGGGACATCTTGTTATTCACATGTGAGCCATCTGAGGAAGTCATTGAGACATAAACTGGGGCTCGGAGAGGTTCAATAGTTTGGCTAATCTCACACAGCTGACAGCATGTGGGAACTGGATTTCTAAGACTGACCATTATTAACTCAATGTGGACCTCATAACAACTTCCCAGTTATGGCATTTCTCAAGCATCTCAGTGCACCGTGAGAATACCTTCTTCTTATCTTCAAGTTCTCTTTGCTGCACAGCTACCAACACCCCCCCCCCAAAAAAATAAATACACATCATCTTCTTTCAAAGTACTTCTTGCCGAAGCCAAAACTTGACATTGCTCCCCATAGTGTTTTGTCCTCTGAGGTCCTACAACAAAATA
>NW_007901102.1:0-509 GCF_000696425.1 Galeopterus variegatus
TAGGAGGCTTGAAAAGATGTTTCTCTGCCCCAGTTCACCCAACAACGAGCCATCTCTGAGGAAAAAGATAAGGCTCCAAAAGCACTGTCGACCTAACTGTTACATAAGACCTATTGATGTAAAACAGCTACAGCACTGCTGCCTAACGCTCATTTCTAACTGGCTGCAATCCTGTTCTCCCTGTTTTACTGAATCAGCTCCATGCACAGGCCATGTTTTCCAGCCCTTTCATTTCCCTTTCCCAGCAGTTCTTTCAGGTGCCCACCCACATTCACATAAACATCACCCCGGCACTGTTTCACACCTACTCTACTTTGTACAATTCTCCTGGCTCACCCCCCCCCCAACTTGTCCCTTCCCACTTGAGTGATAGGTTCCCCGATAAAGAGATTTAATCCAAATCCTGTCCAAAGAGTGCGTCAACATTCTTAAATCTTTTTCTTACATGCTTCATAAGCCTCTTGCCCACAAGGGGACTAGATGTCCCTTTTCTCCCAGGAAGTCCTGCC
>NW_007901103.1:0-509 GCF_000696425.1 Galeopterus variegatus
ATACGTAGTTACATGGCTCTAGAAATCCAAACAGCTTTCTCACACGACTTGAAAAGCCCTAGTCTAGACCAGTGGTTGTGAACTTTTTTTCCCCTTTGGGAACACCCAGGACAGATGACATTCTCATACGGAACATATGCCTATGGTGCATACAGGGTTGAGACACTTCTCTAACTTCAATTCTTTCTCTCCAAATTAAGAAAGCAATGCTGTGAGTGTAATGTTATAAAGAAGCTCTTGACGGCACTTTGATCTATGTTTGAAAACGGGGATTAATTCATAAACTTCAGCTCTCTTTAACAGGCTCATCCCTTGGGTAGGGCAACCAGGGTAGCTGCCCTGGGACTCAGAGTTGGAGGCAAGGCTGTGTAGGTTTTGCAACTTGTTCCTCTTTTCTGAATGTAATTAAAATCACTTCCAAAACGTCTGTCTATATTGATATCCAAAGAGGCTTATGAAAATTGCTGACAGTGCAGTCTCCTTTCAAGTGAGATTATCTTGGGCAGGCA
>NW_007901104.1:0-509 GCF_000696425.1 Galeopterus variegatus
TAAAAATCCCTCTAAAAGATCCAGGCAAGGTGCACACCCCTCAGGACAAGCTCAGAGAGCTGCTCAAGGATTCTAAATCAAATCCTTGCTTGTCACTACTTTACTGGGTGACCTGGTGTCAGCTATAAAGCCAGGCAATTCTGCCTACTGTAGGGCTAATTAACCTGCTTGTGGATGACTCATTTCTTCAGAGGAAGAACTCTTTCTTCCTCCTCCTTCTTCTGAACAGCTTGTTCAGTCAGGAGTTTTATTCAGCTGCTAGTTAACAGAAACCTGAAAAACATTGGTTTGAATATATTAGAGATTTTGTTTGTTTGTTTGTTTATATAAAAGAGATCCAGAGTATGGCAATCATCAGGGTCCCAGGTTCCTTTTGCCTTTCCATTTGACCATCCCTACGGTGTGACCCTCTTCCTCATTATCTCAAGGTGGCTGCTGGAGCTCCAGCCATCATGTCTTTATTTCAGGCATGAATAAGGGGAAGAGCAAAGGACAACAGGGGCCTCTGC
>NW_007901105.1:0-509 GCF_000696425.1 Galeopterus variegatus
CTATTCTCTAATAGTAAATATGCAGAAATAGAAATCAAGAAAGCTTGCCTATTTACAATAGCCACCAAAAAAATAAAATAGTTAGGAATAGAGTTAACCAAGGACATAAAAAAATATAATGAGAACTACAAACCACTGTTGAGAGAAATTAAAGAGGATAGAAGAAGATGGAAAGATATCCCATGCTCTTGGATTGGAAGAATCAACATCATGAAATGTCCATATTACCCAAAGTGATCTACAAATTCAATGAAATCCCCATCAAAATTCCAATGATATTTTTCTCTGAGATTGAAAAAGCTATCCAGAAATTTATATGGAATAACAAAGGACCACACATAGCCAAAACAATCCTGAGCAAAAAAATAAAGCTGGCGGCATAACACTACCTGACTTTAAACTATGCTACAAAGCTATAATTACCTAAACAGCATGGTACTGGCATAAAAGCAGACACACTGATCAACAGAATAGAATAGAGAACTCAGAAACTAACCCATATGCCTACA
>NW_007901106.1:0-509 GCF_000696425.1 Galeopterus variegatus
AGAATCTCACCATTATCCAAATTTGAAGGTAGCAGGACTTAATGCTTATTGTTTAAACAACTGATAGCAATTTATTTTGTATCTCATTTTTTGCTGTCTTTCCTATAGACTAATAGGAAAAGTTAGATGTACAGGTTGTATATTTTCAATTTTTTGCTTCCAAATACTTGTATAGCCTATGTTTTGCCAGTTCAAGCCAGCCCGGACACAAAGTCACATTATTGATATAAGAGACCATCTCTGTCTCCATTTGTAACTGCCAATCTATAAATATCCATAAACTCTAATTTGCTCTTAGCCAATATCAGAAGATCCCAGGAGAATTGTCACATTTACTCTCCACCATAATGTCCTCATACACACTTGTATACGCTGTTCAAAATGACCTAAAAGTAATTGCTCTGAAGTGAGTTCAGTGTTATTCTCCTCCTCATGTATTACACTTTTAAAAAAGCATATTGTAGTAATATAGAAAAAGACACAATTTTGTTTTTTAAATTTTTTCTGTG
>NW_007901107.1:0-509 GCF_000696425.1 Galeopterus variegatus
GAACGGTGTAAGCCAAAAGTTGCTCCCTGCCAAGGAAAATAAAACGCGGGAGATAATCTCCGGAGGCTGGGATGAGGGGCCAGGATAGGCCCTCCAACCATCCGAGATGCAGACTGTGAAATGCTCGAGAACCGTGAGAAATTCAGGCGGATCTCCGCTCCCCTACCGGCGCCCGTTCGCCTCCTTCTGCCTCCACGGCTGCTCCCCCCTCGCACCCACCCCCCACCCCCGTCTCCAAACGATTCCCACACAATTGAAATGTTCGGGGAACTCGGGCGCGGAGTTCGGGCGGAACGGCCAGCGTTGCCCCGGGTGACGTTTTCAGGTAGCTCTTACATATCCGAAATAGGATAGAGCCTCTCTGGGGTAAGGGGGCTATCTGGGGTGGGGGTGGGAGCGGACACACACACGCTAGGCTCTGCTGGAGGGGACGCGAGGTCAGGCGAGCGCAGCGCTGGTGGCTAGGGGCTGCAGCGGTGGCTGCCGCTGGGGGGTGACAGCTTTGGCTG
>NW_007901108.1:0-509 GCF_000696425.1 Galeopterus variegatus
ATAAAAAAGGACCCATAGTTTTTTGTGCTCAGGGTTAAATAATTGATAAGTGAATAATGTAAACATCTTTTTGAACAATTATAAAACTATTAAAAGAAATTAAACATGGTATAAATGAGTGGAAGATATAATCGGGACCTTGACAAATTTGTTCTCAAAATTATATGGAATAAAGACCATAGAAGACCAATGTAGGGAAACCTAACTAATCAGATGTTATGTCTTTTTCAAATGCAATTATAATGTACACAGTATTGGTTAATGCATCAGGTAACAGAGATCAGAGAAAATGGCAAATTCACAAATGATGAAGCAGTTGAATATCAATAAGGAAAACATGGAAATTGTTCCTATTGCAAACCAAACACAAAAATAAAAAATAAAATTATTGAAGTTTTAAAATGTGTAAAACTTTAAATTTTCAAAAAAAAATAGGTAAACATTTTTTCTTCCTTTGAACAAGAAAAGTTTTCTTTTTTCTTCTTTTCTTTTTTCTTTTTTTTTTTTTT
>NW_007901109.1:0-509 GCF_000696425.1 Galeopterus variegatus
AAATAAAAGTAAGATGTTCTACTGAAAACAATACAAAATAAAAAAGGATACTGTGCACCTGCAAAAACCTAGCCAATATTTGATGCACACAGAAAATAAATTTTAAAGAATATACCATCATTCATCCAAAGCTCTGGGTAGATTATTTTGAGCCATGGAGCATTGTGCTTCTGAATTCTATTTACAACTTTGCACATTGAAGTATAAATCAATCGCAGGTAGACTAGATGATGCCCATACTGCAATGTTTATTTGATATAAGCCTCCATATGGCATGGAATAATTTTGTCAATCTTCAATTCACCTTCTAAGTTATAAGTCTGAATGAGACATTAGTTAGCCTTGAAGGAAACTTAAAATAATAGTTTTATTATAAATGTATAACATGTTCTAATTTAGGGGAAAAGCATTTATGTGACCATAATATATACATTATTAAAAAATAAAGAAAATTCTTGGGCCGGCCTGGTGGCGCACTGCTACAGTGCGCCGCTTGGGAGCGTGGCGGC
>NW_007901110.1:0-509 GCF_000696425.1 Galeopterus variegatus
GGCTTTTGACTTGGGGCTCCCATCACCAACACAATAGGAACGCGAAATGTCTTTTTTTCAGGGGAGGAGATGAAGTGGGTGATCTTAAACCACTTAACTTTTTTCATGACCAACCACAAACTAACCAGCAAAGTCAGAGGGGTGGAATGAAGGAGATTCGTACCATTTAGAAGGGATAATTTAAGGGGTTCCCAGCCCAGGGTCCTTTCCTTTTTAGGAATACAAAGATATCTACTGTGATGGTGGGAGGGTGAGATCATATCTACCCACAAAAGGACAGCCATACTGCATTCTCTTGCTTTTGACTGAGTTTACATAAACTCGTGAGATAGCACTGGTTGCCTTGTGTCGACTGTATTACAGTATGTACAGGTATGTATGTATACTGTACGTATGGTTATATATATATTGCTTGATTAAAAAAGGGAAACAATGAACCAGTTTGTATGTGTATTCTGTGTATTTGGAAGAGAAAATCTTGAGACATAAAATCCATGGGGGGAAGCTGA
>NW_007901111.1:0-509 GCF_000696425.1 Galeopterus variegatus
CCTTAAGGCATATTGAATGGACAATAGGTTATGTAAATGTAAGGGTCACTTATCCTCGCTACATTGTGGAAGATTCTGAACGCATAGATTGCATAGCAAGGGACCCTGAAGGGGTGGATTGTTGGGAAAATGGAACAATTTGGTCAGGCTCCCCTCGCCTTGGAGCCAGATCAGGGTAGTTTGGTAAACATTGTGTGTGTGGGTGGAGTATGTGTGCCTGCAGGACGCGCTGCTTTGGCTGGTGTTTTACTGCCTTGGGGACGGCGCTGCTTTGGCTGGTGTTTTACTGCCTTGGGCACCCATCCTGTGCAGCCATGGTTTTCCAGACCTGCAGCTTCTGAGGACCATGTGGCCAGTTGCCTAGCTTATAGACCTGCGAGAAGGAGTCTGGTGACCCAGGCTGGCATATGAAGGGCTTGTGACCCAGTGTGTGAATGGGCTTGAGTGATCTGGGAGTTCCAGACCCAGCCCTAGCTCAACCATCGGCCCAGTTGGTGCAGGATTACCGG
>NW_007901112.1:0-509 GCF_000696425.1 Galeopterus variegatus
GCTGTTGATAAGAAACTCACTTAAAATATAAGTGTATAGGTGGGGTTAAAAAGTAAAAGAAGAAAAAATAAATATCTTGCAAACAATAATCAAATAAAGTTAGAGGCAGCAATATTATTATCAGATAAAGTAGACTGTGGAGCAAAGACAATTTGAGAGAGAGAGAGAGAGAGAGAGAGAGAGAGAGAGAGAGAGAGAGAGAGAGAGAGTATGTAATAATGGAAGAGCAATCCATTAAGATTACATGGCAATCTTAAGTGTGTATACCTCAAACAAAGAGTTATAAAATATATGTATAGAGCTAGGGCTAGAGTCTGATGCTCACAGACCCCTTGAGGCCATTCAAAAACCCTTCACATGCAGGTCTATCAGTTAGGTTACTGGTAAAAAGGTCCTTGGAGCCTTGACTGAAAAAGGAATAGTCTTTATTCAGCACATGCAACACTACGAGCTAAGCAGTCCACAGAGAAACTCCAAAACTCAACTGCTACCAGCAAGGTCCAGAGAGA
>NW_007901113.1:0-509 GCF_000696425.1 Galeopterus variegatus
TGCCTAACCAGTTTCCATTTCTTCCATTTTTCTCACATTTTGTTGAGCTCATTGAACTCACATTTTGTTGAGTTCAGCTGAAATTGCTCAATTTTTATCCAGCAGAAATTGCTCAAGTCTATCCTGCAGGCAGTTATGACATGTGGCATTGTTCTGACCAGAGAGATGTAGGCACAAGTCCCTGCAGACAGTCCCTTTCTGAAGAAAAAGGCAAAGACTTACCAGAAGAAAGCCCATTTGCTTCTTGGCCCTTTTCTCTTCCTCCTCACTGAATTTCCTCCCTGAAATGCAAACGTGATGTTTGGAGGTACAGGGAAAGACCAGCGTAAGGATAAAATCCAACAGGTTAAGAACGGTAGAGCAGAAAGACAGAAAGGAGCTGCATCCCTGATGGTGTCGTTGCACCAGCTCAAGACTCTTGATTATGCAAATCAGATGAATACCTATATCGCTGATAGAGGTGTTCTCTGTTATTCACAGCGTATGCATTGCTAATGGACACATTACAC
>NW_007901114.1:0-509 GCF_000696425.1 Galeopterus variegatus
GAAAGCTAATCGATCTAAGTAAACTCATCAGACCAAGCCATTCAATCTAAGTAAACTCATCGCACCAAGCTCATCGATCTAAGTAAACTCATCAGACAAAGCACATTGATATAAGTAAACTCATCAGACCAAGCACATCGATCTAAGTGAACTCATCAGACCGAGCTCATCAATCAAAGTAAACTCAACGGACCAAGCTCATTGATGTAAGTAATCTCATTAGACCAAGCTCATCGATCTAAGTAAACTCATCAGAGAAAGCTCATTGATCTAAGTAAACTCATCAGAGAAAGCTAAAAGATCTAAGAAAACTCAACAGACCAAGCCCTTCGATCTATCTAAACTCATCACACCAAGCTCATCGATCTACGTAAACTCATCAGACCAAGCTCTTCAATCTAACTAAACTCATCAGACCAAGCTAATCGATCTAAGTAAACTCATTGGGCAGAGCTAATTAATCTAAGTAATCTCATCAGACCAAGCTCATCGATCGAAGTCAACTCATC
>NW_007901115.1:0-509 GCF_000696425.1 Galeopterus variegatus
AGGAACAGTACGCCTTCAGATGGGGCTGGGATGGCGAACGCACGCGGCTGTAAGTTCACACTCAAGAAACCACAGCCCTGCTTAACTGAAATGAAGTCCACCCACGATGCCACTTTTGCTTTCCGTTATCTTTTTTACAGAAAAGGAGAAAAACAGTTCTCAATTCACCATTTCCTCGGTATCCCTATCGCTGCTTTAAGATGACATTCCACAGGCATTACGCTGCTTGACGTACTTCATACATCCAATGCTCTAAAAGTTGTGAAATGACTTGGAACTGTTTCACAGAGCAAAAACATCTGATCTTTTTTTTTAAGCTTTGGATACAGTTTATGGAAAATAAGAATTCTTTCTCTCCTTTGGAACATACTTCAGAAGCATTTCTTTTAGGTTCTCCTTAGCAGCTTCTTATTGAGAGGACTGATACTAAGTCACAACATCACAGGAAAACTAAAACCATCAAAAGGCAAGGCCGTTCAGTTCAATTTTCTGCACCCCTTTGTCCCAGG
>NW_007901116.1:0-509 GCF_000696425.1 Galeopterus variegatus
TTACAATGAGGTCGGCACAAAAAGCAAGGGTTGTATATTGTTTTCCTAGCTGCAGAAGATTCTATTTAATTCTTTGAAACAAAGGAACTAACATTTGCAAAGTAACTACAGTGTGATTTACAGAGAATCTACCATGTTGTGGCCACTGTGTGGTAATTTATAGTGCATGTAGCCCTTAACATATCCCTGAAAAGTAGATACTAGTATGCTTGCTTTCCAGATGAGGAAACAGGTTCAGAGAGGAGAAGCAACTTGTCTAAGATTATATAACTTATAATTGGTAAGATCCCTCTCAAAAAAATTCCAGATCTGTTTTAGTCCGGAGCATGTAATTACTCTACCTCCCTACTCTGCTCTCAGGGAGTTAACTGTCTAGTGAGGGATATGACAAATACTCAAAAGCAATGCTGAGTGTTGTAACTGTCTTTGGAGATGCATCAATGGTATCTTGATACTTCAAAGGCAAGAAAGCTCATTGGGTTGGAAATGACAAGCCCAAGACTTAGGCA
>NW_007901117.1:0-509 GCF_000696425.1 Galeopterus variegatus
CCTTGGTGTTATCAGCACTGCACTCGCCCGAATGAGCCACGGGCCGGCCCCCTACCTTTTTTTTTTAAAAGATGATTTATTGCTTCTCTTCAGCTTCCTCCTCAGTCAGGAGGTCTGTTCTTGAACTCCAGCCACACTGTAGAGCCTCTCCTACCTGCTGTCAAGCAGTTATGAAATTGTCTGGTGACACCAGGGCTAGAAACCCCACTACTCTGTTTTTTAATATTTGTGAAATGTGTTAATGACCATGGTCCTTCTGAGTCCTTCATCATAACTGGGTCTGCTAGTCCTTTCCTTGTGATTTACCTCTTGTCTTCTATCTCAGCTCCCATCCATTTCTACCACACAAAGAAAATAAAGGCTGTGCTGGCTGGTTAGCTCAGTCAGTTAGAGCAAAGCCTTATAACACCAAGGTCACAGGTTTGGATCCCCATATGGGCCAACCACCAAAAAAAAAAAAGATAAACTTTTTTAGGCATTGGTTTCTTTCAGCTACAGACTTACTTATA
>NW_007901118.1:0-509 GCF_000696425.1 Galeopterus variegatus
CCTCGGCGGGAGCGCAACCGCGCTTCCCAAGCGGCGCACTAGCGCAGTGCACCACCGGGCCGGCCCCTATAGATAGACTTTTAAATTTCTAGTCAGAGTCTCTAACTTTTAACTTGGCAATTTAGTTAATTTACATTTATAATTACGATTATTTTACTTTGTTTCTTTCATAATATTTGTTCCTCTAATTTACCATATTTTTTATTTGCCTTTTTTTTCTCTTTAACTTCATTCTAATGATGATGTGTGGGGTCTGTAAAATGAGGGTGGTAGTAAAATAGTGAACACAATATCATTTGAAAATACAGTATATGATTGTAAAGATGTCAATTTACTAAGCTCTGTTTTCTTTTTTCATTGAAATAATTGATTATACATATTTTGGGGGTACAAAGTTGAATATCAATACCTGTGTACAACATGTGATGATCAAATCAGGATAATTATTATATTCACCATTACACAATGTAATCTTATTTTGGCCCTTTTTTGTACTCATTTGGAAGTTA
>NW_007901119.1:0-509 GCF_000696425.1 Galeopterus variegatus
AGTCAGCCAGTCTGTGTCTTTTGATTGGGGAATTTAAGCCTTTTAAATTAAGAGTTGTTATCGAAAGGTGTTGATTTATTCCCAGCATTTTATTAGTTGTTTGGTTGTCTTAGGTGTCTTTTGTTCCTTGCTTTCTGCTTTGCTGTTAGTTTTCTGTGTTTGTTGGTTCCTTAGGATGTAGACAGCCTTTTTGTTTGTTTGTTTTCTTTTCCTGATTGTCATTTTTATTATACTAGTGAGTTTTGATTTTTCTTGGGTTTTTATGGCAGTGGTAGTTATTTTTCAGGAACCAAACCCAGTACTCCCTTGAGAATTTCTTGTAAGGGTGGTCGTGTGGTGGTGAACTCCCGCAGTTTTTGTTTGTCTGAGAAATATACTATTTGCCCTTCATTTCGGAAGGACAGCCTTGCAGGGTAGAGTATTCTTGGCCAGCAATCTTTGTCTTTTTGTATTTTGAATATATCCTCCCATTCCTTTCTAGCTTTTAGGGTTTGTGATGAAAAGTCAGA
>NW_007901120.1:0-509 GCF_000696425.1 Galeopterus variegatus
TGGGTGTGGAGGGCAATGTTGGGGGCCCTGTCCACTGTCCTCCCTGACTAGTCTATGTCCACCTTGTAGTCCCTGGTAACTGGAAAGTCCATTTGCAGAAGGGCCGAGTGTGCCCCCTAGGATTCTCATGTTGGGTGTGGGAAAGGCAGGCAGTAACTTAGCTCTCTAGTAAAAACCCTGTAATCTACACCTATGGGAGTTAAAGAAACACTCGAGTGTTAAAGGAAACACACCTTTATTTGCATACAGGACCCCCCCCCACACACACACACACACATGGACTCTGCAGGGGTTTTTCCTATCATGGGAGTTATTCCATCAGAAAGGTGGTGTAGAAAATCCCTCTTGATTTCTGCTGAAGTGAACAATGACCCTGCCTCAGCCTGAAAGGCATTCAGATGAGCTTCAGCTCATGGGCTAGTGGTGTATGGAAAACAGTTTGCCATAAATCTCCTCCATGCAGGCCAAGACAAAGTCTGTGCAAGTTGTTAAGATATCCCGCTGTACCT
>NW_007901121.1:0-509 GCF_000696425.1 Galeopterus variegatus
GTGTCTTGAACAGCTAGAGGGAGGGTCTGCTGTGTGGCCGACATTGCTGTTGCGAGAGGCAGATCTCTGCAGCCATGCATGTTGGTCTTAGCATGGTGTAGACTCTGTTGCAGTGATAATTCACTTGCGTTTTTGTCTAGCCCTTAGTGGTTACATTCCCTCGGAGTTGCCGAGGAACTTTGTTTTGTTTTCTGGTGTTTTATTTTATATATGTGTTGGGCAGAAAAAGACAAATAAACATTGTCCAGGTCTTCTCTCCAAATTGAAACCCTGAAGAGGAGGTTAGCAGATGCCCCTAATCTCCTCATTTCAGAGCAGTGCATGATTTAGTTTCAAAAATACTGTTTACAGTCCTTTAAAAAAATAACTCGGTTGAGATAAAACCGTGCAATTTTTAATATTTCATGTTGAAACTCTCAGTGTTTTGAAGATTAGGAGCTAAGCATGTTGTTGTCACATCCGGTTTTGTGTCTGCATTCTGTTCTTACAAATAATGTGAATCTTGTATT
>NW_007901122.1:0-509 GCF_000696425.1 Galeopterus variegatus
ATGGCAGAATGTCATTTTGTAATAGCTGAGTAGTGTTCCATTGTGTATTTATATCACATTTCCCTTTTCCAGTTATTCATCAATGGACATTTAGGTTGATTCCATAGCCTGACTATTGTAAACAGAACTGCAATAAACATGGGAGTTCAGGTATCCCTTGGATATATACCCAATAGAGGGATTGCTGGATCGGATAGTACTTCCATCTCTGGCTGTTTAAGGAGCCTCCATACTCTTCTCCATAATGACTGAGCTAAATTGTAGTCCCACCAACAGAGCAGAAGTGTTCCCCTTTCTCTGCAAAGTCTCTAGCTTTTGTTATCCCAGTTTTTTGGATAATAGCCAGTGTAACTGCGGTGAGAGGATATTTCAAAGTGTTTTTTTTTGTTTTGTTTTTTTTTCCTTTTTGTCTTTTTTTTTTTGTGACCGGCAACGGGATCGCAACCCACAGTGTTGCGCCCTCACCTCACTCAGCCAGTGAGCGGGAGCCGGTCTGTATGTGGGATCCG
>NW_007901123.1:0-509 GCF_000696425.1 Galeopterus variegatus
TATAGATAATAAAAGCCAAAGACAAAGCTTAACTTAAAATTTGGTGAAAGCATTACTATGGTAAAGCAAATAAAGTGTTCTATGATATATCTTCTTAGGGAAACAAATATAAAGAAATGACAACTCCTATGATAGTGATGATCATATCAGTACGATGATGATAGCAGCCAACTTTCACTGAGCACCTGTTATGCATGTACTTAGAATTTTCCATGCATTATCTTACGTACAGTTTAAAAAACCTACAGATATAGAAGTAATCCCCCCACTTTAGGAGGTTGTTTGCAACATATATATCTTATGTATTACTGGTCATTCTAACCAAGAATAAGGGTCCCATCATTCTCTTCATTTACTTCAATATCTGTTAAGCTTCTTCTGTGTTCCAGGCACTGTTCTAGGTGCCAGTGATCCGGCACTGAATAAATAAAATGCTTTTATCTCGGCGTTTACCTTTCCTTGGGAAGGAGAGAGAATAAGAGATAGATGCTATAAAGATATCTCTTACT
>NW_007901124.1:0-509 GCF_000696425.1 Galeopterus variegatus
AAGAAGCAGGGCAGAGAATACACACTAGTCTTATGGTAAGTAGTTCTAACCCCTTTTCTGGGCTGTGTCTACATAGGACCCTACAATGAAACAATCTAATGTAATCGGCTTCATACTGATTTATTGTTCATTTCAGAGTTGTCTGATGATTCTGTGATGCTGTTGTATTTTATGTGAAATTTCATTCCCCTACACACCGAGGGAGGGTGTTGTAGGGGCCAGAGTCCCAGAGTGGGAGGCAAAGGATTGGTTTTTCATCTCAGTTCCTGTGTAACTGTGAACATGATTTTGTAAAAATGTATTCACTGTTTTTAAATAACATTTTTTTCTGATTATAAAAGTATCACCTGAACTTTGTAAAACCTTTTGAAAACAGAAAAATATAAAGAAAAGACAACCATTGTTAACATTTTGATGTGCTTTCTCCAGCCTTTTTAAATGAAATTGTTCTTTATATTCTGTTTTTTACTTAATATTTTACCATTCTATTTTATTATTTTATAAACCAT
>NW_007901125.1:0-509 GCF_000696425.1 Galeopterus variegatus
TATATAGGATCCGAACCCGTGGCCTTGGTGATATCAGCACCGCACTCTCCCGAGTGAGCCATGGGCTGGCCCTATGGTGAAATTTTTATGTGGCCTGATCACTGTCTTCCAGATTTAAATCTTCTGCTGTCTTCCTCATTTCCTTCCCCGAGCTCCATCCCTGCACTAGACAATGGGTTTCTTGAGAGCCAGGATCATTCCTTCATTTATTATTATTTTTTAATTTATAGAACACCTAGAATGTGCAAGACACTGATCTCAGGACTAGGGATGCTGGACACTGTTTTGTGTTTGTTTGTTTTTTTTTTTCCTTTTTTGTCTTTTTTACTGACCGGTAACGGGATCGCAACCCTCGGTGTTGCGCCCACACCGCGCTCAGCCAGTGAGCGGGAACCGGTCTCCATATGGGATCCGAACCCTCGCCAGGAGCACCGCGGCACTCCCAAGCGGCGCACTCTCCAGTGCACCACCGGGCCGGCCCTGGACACTGTTCATGATCTCATGGAATT
>NW_007901126.1:0-509 GCF_000696425.1 Galeopterus variegatus
CTACTCAGAGTTTACTTCCTCATTTTCAAAATGGGAATAATAATCTGTGTTTTACAGATAAGGTATGCAAAATTACTCTGTAAATTAAAAAAGTAAAATAAAAATTGATTTTAAAATGAAAACACATAAAGGAAGGTTTAGGTTTTCCTCCTTTTACTTAATATCCCAATGAGTCCCAGTTCCACAGGGATCTTCTCAACAGTTTGCCTGGAGAGAACAACTCAAATGGATCTCTGGTCCTTTAAGAGCAGGGACAGAGGCTCCTCAGCAAATGGCACTGTCTCTATCTATTTAGCAGCCTAGGAGTCATTTTTGACCTGTTTCTCATCCTTGCCCAGAGCGTATTCAAATAGGCTCCTTTTTTCCAACCTTCCAAATTTTTCTCAAATCCATTCCACTTTTTTCATCTCCACTCCCAGCACCACTTTAGTCCACAGTACCGTGGCCCATTCTCACCTGGATAACTGCAGTCACCTCTTAACTGCCCTTGCTTCTCCTCCACTCCACTT
>NW_007901127.1:0-509 GCF_000696425.1 Galeopterus variegatus
AGACAAAGCACACTTGAAGAGTGCCATCTGGCAAGAATCCAGTGCTGCCTGCACCATGATCCTTTGGTCTTTCATATCTGCAAAAGCCACAGGGTCTATTCAGGTTCTCGTTAAGACAGAAGAAGGAACATTGAAAGTATTGCAAGAAAGTGATCAGAACCCTGGTAATGATTGGCAAAGGCTGTCATCCTGTTGGGAAATTTAAGAAATTTTGAAGTCATATTTCAAGGTATCAGAACAAGGGAATTGGGAGGAGGAGCTTCAGTTGATGATACTGAATTTAACAACTGCTCCACTGTGGGTGAGACTTCTGAGATTTGCACAGAAGCCACTGCTTTTTTGTGCCAGGACATGAAGTGTATTGCCTCCCACCTTGTCTGTGACTACAAACCACATTGCTTGGATAGGTCTGACGAAGCTCTTTGTGGACAGTATACAAACACAACAAGAAGCTGCAGTTTTGAAACAACTTCAGGCAACTGGACTATGGCCTGCAGCCTTACTCAAGC
>NW_007901128.1:0-509 GCF_000696425.1 Galeopterus variegatus
GCAACATTCTAAAAAAAAATATTTTAAACCTAGGATTCCATTTCCAAACAACTATCACTGAGGTGTAGGGGCTAAAGAAAAACATCTTTGAACATACTTTCTTTTCCCTTTCTGAAAAAGTTATTCAAATGTATTACTTTTCAGTGCCAAGACTAAAAGGAAGATAAGAATACTAACAGGATTTTGATAACAAATTTTAGAATGACAGCAATGAGAAGTTGGCATACTTTAGAACTCGGTATCAGAGAACTTATGAAGAATGTTATCAAGAAAACAGTAAATCCCAGTACACACATTGTGTGAATTAGATTCTGAAAGTTAACTGTGTCATGCTGTTGATGATATGAAGGCATTTTGTCTGTTCCGATCAACAAGAAAAAAGGCAAAAACTCCAGGGAAAATAAACTATATGAACTTACCATGGCCAAATATGAAGCCAGCTAAAACATGGTCTGATTTGGGGCCACTCATGGAGTATAAGCGTGCTTTCTGAAATGACAGTGGCAGAT
>NW_007901129.1:0-509 GCF_000696425.1 Galeopterus variegatus
TATATACACTCTCATACATATTATTCTGCTTATATGCAGAACACTGCACAAGTCTATCCCCGTTAAGCAAGGAAACTAATAAAATGGAAAGTTCTCCCCTCTGCAATATGAACAGTCTGGTTTTTAGGACATCCCAAGTGAAACATCACTCCCTGCCCAAATACTTAAAAGCGAGTTCTTGATAGCCAATAATCAGGAGACAACAGTTGATTTAAAGAAAGGTAGCTTTTAATCAGGAAGCCAGAAGCCTGGGGAAATGGTGAACATATGTCTCAAAGACCATTTCCACCTCTCCCAGGTTTGCCGAAAGATTTTATATGGGTCTTTGGTGGAAAGTTGATTCATGGTGATCAAGTGGGGACTTGTGGGCATGCCTGAGTGTTTCAGATAATTATCAAGGAACTTTCTGGGTGGGGGGTGACCAGTGTCATACTTCATTCTCCGTAGTTTCACGTCAGGCTAGATCACAGACCTCTCTGCCCTGTACTGTGCAGGTCCTGAGCCAGGTA
>NW_007901130.1:0-509 GCF_000696425.1 Galeopterus variegatus
TGTACTTCACAGGGCCTGGTTTTCCAAAGTCTTGCAGTTTCAAATATTGACCTTGCAAAGGTTGGGAAATTTTCCCCAGGCTATATAGTCTCTGTTGTAAGATAAAGAATTGTAATACAGCAAGGTTGCTGGCTCAAAGACAGACATGTTACTCATTGATATGTAAAGATACTGGGAAATTGCTGTAAGAAGTGAATGCTTGCTAAACTCAAGCTTTCGTTGCAAACTGCATTATGGAAGGTCACCTTGCCTGTCTTACTGAATGTTACCAGCTTCTATTGTTAATCTTGTTAATCCGTGCTTAGCAAAACCCCACCTACTTTCTCTTCCTATAACTTCCTTGTCTGGAGAATAAATGTGGGAAGAGAACACCAATTCATGGTTAATTTCCCAAATGGAAGGAGTGCCTCACTCTTGTGGGTTCCAGGAGATTAACCCCTTTTCAGGTCTTCTTACTGCTCAGAAGTGATGGGCTTTGAGTAATCTTTGGTGGCTCCATCACCCAGGGG
>NW_007901131.1:0-509 GCF_000696425.1 Galeopterus variegatus
GTGAAATGGTGCACCTGCTGTGGGAAACGGTCCGGCGGTTTCTCAAAAAGTTAAACATGGGGTTAGTATCCGATGCAGCAATTCCACTCCCAGGTGTATATGCCCAACAGAAATGAAAACATAGGTTGACATGAAAGCCCAGGCATAAATGTCCAAGCAGCATTATTTACAACAGTCGAAAAGCGGAAACAACCTGCCGTGGTCTGAGTGTGTGTCCCCTCCGTGGCTCATGTGGGAGCTTGATTCTCAATGTGGCAGTGCAGAAAGGTGGGGCTTTAAGAGGTGGCTGGATCGTGAGGGCTGTGCTCTCCTGAGTGGGCTCATCCGCTCATGGAGTAATGGGTCAACAGTTGAGTGGGTTATCATGGCGTGGACTGGTGGCTTTATGAGGGGAGAAAGGAGCTCATGAAATCAAGCTCTCTTGCCCGGCCTTCTGTGTGTGCCCTGCGCCGTCATGGGACCCTGCAGAGAGTCCTCACCAGAAGGTGGCCCTCGCCGGATGAACTCCC
>NW_007901132.1:0-509 GCF_000696425.1 Galeopterus variegatus
ATGCAATGGGGAATGATTAAATGAAGCTAATTAACATATCCATCGCCTCATTTTTTTGTGGTGAGACATTTGAAATTTACTCTTTAAGCATAAGACCTTTCTTCTTGACTTGTCTTTGTGATTTCAAGTTAATTGAATGAAAACCACTTAGCTATCTACTGAATTCAATCCAAACTCCAAGGTTCCAAAAAGGTGAGAGTGAGAAACCTGGTTTCTTTAACAATGGAACGTAACTGAGTTAATTATATTTATTTATTTATTTATTTCACTCTTTATTTTATTTTATTATTTTTTATTATATTATTTTTTTATATTAATTGAAGTATAGTTGATTGTATATATCTGTGGGTGTAGTGGATTGAATTATGTCCTCCCCCAAACTCACTGAAGCTTGAATTATGTCTCCAAGTTATGTATTAGAAATTGGCCCCCACTGTGACTGTTAAGCGGCTGGGAAACCCTATAACGGTAATTGAAAGGTGGAGGCTTGAAGGGCTGATTAGATTACA
>NW_007901133.1:0-509 GCF_000696425.1 Galeopterus variegatus
TGTGCACAGTAGTGTCCTAGGCCTTCACCTTCACTCACCACTCACTCACTCACTCACTCATTCACCCAGAGCAACTTCCAATCCTGCAAGCTCTACTCATGGTAAGTGCCCTATACAGGTGGGCCATTTTTTATCTTATACACCTATACTATAAATTTTTATTTTTACTGTAAATTTTTACTGTAAGGTTTTTTTACTGTAAATTTTCTATGTTTAGATATACAAAGACTTAACCATTGTGTTACAAATGCGCACAGTATTCAGTACAGTAACATGTTGTACAGGTGTGTAACCTAGGAGCAATGGGCTATCCCACATAGCCTAGGTGTGCAGTAGGCTATACCACCTAGGTTTGTGCAAGTACACTCTACAATGTTTGCACAGTGAAGAAATTGCCTAATGATGCATTTCTCAGAATGTATCCCTGTCATTAAGCAACGCATGACCTCACTTCATCTGGTCTCAATGAATAAACAGTGATCTGCCCTAATAACAGATGAAAAATTGTC
>NW_007901134.1:0-509 GCF_000696425.1 Galeopterus variegatus
AGGGCACACCCGGTCTTGCTGGGCTGAGGCCACTTTTCAGCAGGGCAGAGGGGACTCTGGCGGCTCTGCAGACCACGGGGTGGGGTTTGGGGCAGGGGTGGAGTCCGGAGTCAGCAGGCAGGTGAGTGATGACCCGCTGCATCCCCAGACAACTGGGCACGGAGCACATGTCACGATATCCGAGTCTGTGGGCATCTCCCAGTTACCCGCTTCCTGGGGCCTAGTGCATCTGTGTGCCCAGGGGACAGCGCAGGAGGCCGGCCCCTTCCACCGTGTGGACGTGCGAGCTGTGGCCACAACACGTGCGTTTTTCTGAGTGCTCTGTTTGCTCCTGGAAGGAGGGGTGTCTGCTGGTGCTTCTGGGAGCAAGTCTGTGCAGCATGAGACCCCAATCTCCTGTGGAGTTACTGAGTTTTTTCTTCTTGTTCTGTTGTTTTCTGAGGGGAGTGGGTTAAGATATCCAGTTACAAATGTGGATTCGTCCACTTTCCTTAAATCCGATGAGAGAA
>NW_007901135.1:0-509 GCF_000696425.1 Galeopterus variegatus
GAGGGGTATTGGTTTGTAGTGGAGTTTTTTTGGTGTTGGTTTTAGTATCAGGGTATCATTAACTTCATAAAATGGATTAGGAATGCTACCTCCCTCTGTTTTCTGAAAGGGACTGTGTAGAATTGGTCTTAATTCTTCTTTAACATTTAGTAAAAATTCTCCAATGAGATAATCTGAGCCTGGAGGGCTTTTTTTTTTTTTTTTGAGTTTTAAAATTACAAATTAAAATCTTATTTACTATAGGACTATTTAATTATCCATTTCATATTGAGTGAGTTGTAGTAGCATGTTTCTCAAGGAATTGGCTCATTTCTTCTGGGTTGTAGAGTTTTCCATTATTATTAATTATTATTATTATTATTTTGGCAGCTGGCCAGTGTGGGGATCTGAACCCTTGACCTGGTGTGTATTAGTATGTTTCTGTTGCTTATAACAAAATACTTGAAAATAGGTGATTTATAAAGAAAACAAAATTTATTGCTTACAGTTTCTGAGGCTGGGAAGTCCAA
>NW_007901136.1:0-509 GCF_000696425.1 Galeopterus variegatus
TATAAAAATGTAACATCAGCCAAGCTGGGGCCGCTGGAGCTCAGGTGAAGAGGAGGAGAGAACTATGAAACTTCAGGAAGGCAGGAGAAACCACGAAGAGAGAAAGAAAAAACTGCTCTCAGTGTTTCGGGCCACGGCCGCTTTAATGCCGGAGCACATGGAGCAGGAGCTGCAGCTGGGTCCTTCAGATGGAGTTACTTGGAGGCAGAAGGGGAGAAGAGGACTTTGGTGGCCCCCAGGACAGCAAGACCACTAACAGGGTTCCTGTGGACCCACGCAAGAGTGAGGAGCCAGAACAGCTGAAAAAGGGGAAACACTCAGAGGCCGGTGAGTCATCACAGGGGACTGGTTCACAGCCCGTCCCATGGGAAGTGTCTGGAGCACAGGTGGTGGGGGAGACGGGCCCACAGGAAGAACAGTGGGACACAGCAAGGACAGCCGATCTGCTCCCAAATCAGCACAGGACCACTCAGAGGAGACTGGTCAGGAATGCAGAATTGCATGGGGTG
>NW_007901137.1:0-509 GCF_000696425.1 Galeopterus variegatus
CTGTGCCTGTCAGTGTCCCAGTCTTTTCTTATAAGGATCCCAGTCAGATTAGGGCCCACCCATAAGACCTCATTTTGCCATAATTCCCTCTTTAAAGGCCCTGTCTCCAAATACAGTCACATTCTGAGGTATCAGGGGTTAGGAATTCAACATACGGGGGAGGGGGGCACAGAATTCACCCCATAACAGCTGGGTGGGACAGCAAGGGTGCACAATGGCAGTGCAAGGAATGAGGGCTGAGGGAGGCCTTGTCATTCCTCTGGGCTCCTGTCTGGTGTCAGAGTAGCTTTTTCAGGCAAACACAAAATAGGTAGAGGAGAAGAGAGTCACGGTGGCAGCAAAGAGGGCACTGGGGGCTTTGGGGAGGTGGGAGAGGCAGTGTCCATGATCAATAATTTATTACTGCATATGGTGCAGGAGGGCGTTGTCATGGTGACAGGAGGCTCTAAGTGGACGGCCTGGCAGTCACCTCTGAGTCCCCTCCCTTGCTTTCCATTTGGCCGCTTCCC
>NW_007901138.1:0-509 GCF_000696425.1 Galeopterus variegatus
ATATAATATAAACCTCTAATATTATGTATCACAAATTGAATTATAAAAATAATCTAGGCCAAGCTTTTGCAAAGCAAGAAATTTACCTGGATGGAATTCAACATCTCACCAGAATGAGCTGAACACTATTACTATAAAATACCAATGAAAGTGGAATGTCAGTAACTTCATGTTAAACATGTGTGTCACATTTCCATAGCAGAATGCCTAACATATACATTATAAACCATCATAAATCAAAACTGTAAAAGAGAAAAATACTTACAGCTCCTTTGCAGTAAAGTCGTAACTTCCCGGATGGGGTGCGAACAATCACTGACATTCTTTTTCTAGCGCTGAAAGAAAGAGGTTTTCCATGATGTCCTTTTATACTGATCATGTGCATATATATGTTTGTCATGCCTCACATACTTTAATACTCACGGCAAAAAAGTAAATTTGGCCAAATTATGAGCCCTATCCTTCCACCTATACAAACTATCCCCCAGGTGTACAGTAGGGTACCTTTG
>NW_007901139.1:0-509 GCF_000696425.1 Galeopterus variegatus
ACTCCAGTGGCTGGTGGACCATCTGCATGGTGGTTGTGGCATCTAGCCGCTTTCATGGCAGCCATGGTTACTGTGGTGGCTGTGGTGAGCCCCCCACATGGAGGTGATGTTTTGGGCATGCTCCTTGGCACTGGCAGTATGCCAGGTTGTGGGAGGGGGGTCTAGTACTCGGGTCCATACATCGGGTCCCCAGGGGGACCCTGAGGCACTGGCGTAGTGTGCCAGGTTGTGGGAGGGGCCCATGACCCATTTTAAATGCCACTTCTGCCATGAAGTTTCCTTACTGCCCTCCAAGCATATGTGATTTGCCTTTTGAAATTCCAGAATGCTTGGCTTTACCCTCTGCTCCATGTAGATCTTCCTGGACTTCACCTATTATTGTGATCCCTCCTGTGGGAGCCAAAGTCTCTAATCACAGAAGCATCAGTCATGCATCCCGACATCTCCTGCAGCACTAGCACTGTAAGCCTTGCTAGATAAGGACCCCTGAATCTTAGGGCCCTGTTCTG
>NW_007901140.1:0-509 GCF_000696425.1 Galeopterus variegatus
TGCTGCGTGTTATCAAGTGGCTAGGAGAGAGGAGACTGGATGTCCTCCTCATCTCGGAGGAACGATAACGTGTTGTAATGACGAATTTTGTTAGCCTGATTGGATTATCACAATTGTATACATGTTTTGAAATACACCTCCATACCCCATACATATGTATAATCAATATGTTCCAATATTTTTTTTTATTAAAATTTTTTCTAAAAAGGAGTAAAAGAGATATGATCATGTTTTATAAGTAGGCCGTATCAGTTACTCTATATTTTTAGGTAGTTTGGGGGAAATGAAACAAAATCAGAACAAATATACATAATACAATTCCTATTTGGGATATGGTGACATTTGGATCTATTAAAAAAAGTCGTCATACTATCAAGGGGCAGCTCTGAGGAACGTTTTCAAGTTCTTTCTGTCTTCCCGACGTTGCAGGTGAAAACAGGAGCTGTGGCTCCTGCCTGGCCCTGGGTGATGCTTACAGGGCCATGCACAGTGTGCTGTGGTCGGTCCCC
>NW_007901141.1:0-509 GCF_000696425.1 Galeopterus variegatus
AATAACAATGCAGAAATGATAAAGACTAACAATAAATTACAGACGTTTTAAAACTAAAAGAACCCCCCCCCCCTTATTTTACAGCTGAGAAATACAGTGAAATACTTGTCTGAGGTCCTGGACAGCTGGTGTGAGAGCTGGGCTGGAAGCCAGGTCTCCTGAGGCCAGCTCAGTGTGACACTTTGAGTTCAGAGAGTGGGACGCCATTCGCTTAGAGTGGAATTTGGGCATCCTGCCAGAATACACCCCAGCTTGGGATCTCGAGGACTATCTTTCTTTGGCTTCACGACTCCCACCTAGCACTAATAGCTCATTAATACGAAGAGAAGAAAAGAATCTACTTTTTCAGTGTCTACTATGTGTCAAGTACTTTGTACACATTATGCAACTGCATTTTGCTGTCATTGTAAAAAATAAATTAATTATTTCCTTTTAGTACTTGAAGAACCTGAGGCCCCAATAGTTTAAGTTGATCAAGATTTAGCCCGTGCTGCCTTTTGCCTCTCTTT
>NW_007901142.1:0-509 GCF_000696425.1 Galeopterus variegatus
GTGTGTGTGTGTGTGTGTGTGTGTGTGTGTGTGTGTGTGTGTGTGTGTGTGTTTGCATTTACATATATTGATACTCAGAGGAAGGTCCTAATGGGCCCTGGTGAGCAGCACCAGGAGGGAGGATGGAATGAAGCGGGGTGGGGTCCCCTCTCTTCCTCCTTCCACAAGAAATAAACCCCAGGAGCAGAATCCTAACATTTCCCCTGATAACTGAGAGTCCCGCTCAAGACAGTGAAATAACATGTGAAGAGTCCAAAATTGGGGGTTTGGGGGAGGCTGCTGACCTCCTGTATCTCAGACTCCAGATTTTTGGGAACCTCTGGCCTTTAGGGGCCATCAGCTGGCCCTGAATTAAAGATTGTGCCCCTCTCAAGAGTCCTTCCCAGCAGGGCTCTCTCAAGGGAGAGTGATAGCCTCTCCTCAGCAAGGGGCATCTTCCTGTACAAGTGTGTCCACAGAGAGATGTGCCACAGGCATGCTGAGGGCAGAAGCTGCGTTCTTTTTCCCTC
>NW_007901143.1:0-509 GCF_000696425.1 Galeopterus variegatus
ATGAGTTTACTTAGATCAATGAGCTTGGTCTGATGAGTTTACTTAGGTCGATGAGCTTGGTGTGATCAGTTTACTTAGATCGATAGGCTAGGTCAGATGAGTTTACTTAGATCGATGAGCTTGGTCTGATGAGTTTATTTAGATCGATCATATTGGTATGATGAGATAACATAGACGTATGATCAGATAACTTGGACGGTTGAGTTTGGTTTGTTGTGGTTACTTAGATTTATGAGTTTGGTGTGATGTGTTTACTTTGATCAATGGGCTTCGTCTGATGAGTTTACTTAGATCGATGAGGTTGGTCTCATGAGTTTACTTCGATCCAGGAGCTGGGTCTGGTGAGTTTAATTAGATCGATAAGCATGGTCTGATGAGTTTAATTCGATCGATACGCTTGCTCTGATGAGTTTAATTAGATCGATTAGCTAGGTCTGATGAGTTTACAAAGATCGATGAGCTTGGTGTGATTAGTTTACTTAGATCGATGAGCTCTGTCTGATGAGTTT
>NW_007901144.1:0-509 GCF_000696425.1 Galeopterus variegatus
TAAGTGAGCATTACTCAGGGCTAAATGGGGATGGGACGCCTATGGAATCGAAGATCATGCTCCCCGGCTGTGCGTCCCCAAAGAGCCGCTTCCTCAGGGTGCCTGGGACTTCCATGAGAGCCAAAGGAATTTACCTCAAGACGGGGAGAATCCAGGACAAAATGAGGGTGGGACTGCTCGCCTTGTTCTAGGGTTTGGGCTTCTGCTTCTGGAGACAGTGGCTCACGCCGAGGAGATGATCTCCTCTTCCTGAACTGCTAAGACCAACAGTCCCTCCAACAGCTCTGGGCTCCTGGACCCATCTGGCTTTGGCACTGGGCTATACTGTGGCCACTCAGGAGTAAGAACTTGGATGCAAAAGCTAGCCCCGGGACCAAAAGCCAGGACTGAGTGTGGAGAAGAAACCACTGGCTTCCAGTGCAGAGTCTATGTGCAGCAAGGGGCTCCGCTCATGTCCCTGAACCCCTCAGGCTGGTAGTGACAGAGGCTGAATCTCCAGCTGCCTTTGA
>NW_007901145.1:0-509 GCF_000696425.1 Galeopterus variegatus
ATCTGTAAGTGGTGTGAGGTAGGAGTCCAACTTTATTCATTTTCATGTGATATTCAGTTGTCCCAGTGCGACTTGTTGAAAAAAAAATCTACTTTCTCCATTGAAATTTTTTGGCACTGTTGTAGGAGATTAATTGCCCGTGCATATGTCAGTTTATTTCTGGACTCCCAATTCTATTCCATTAATTAATATATCTGTGCTTGTGCCAGTATGACACAGTCTTGATTACTGTTGCTTTGTAGTAGGTTTTGATACCAGGAAGTGTGAGTTTGCCTACTTTGTTTCTCTTTATCAAGAATTTTTTGGCTTTCTGGGTCTCTTGTATTTCCATATGAATTTTAGGATAAACTTGTCAATTTCTCCAGGAAAGGAAGTTGAAATTTTGATAGGAATTGCATTAAATACGTAGATCTGTTTGCAGAATATTACTGTCTTAACAAAATTAAGTCTTTTGATGCATGAACATAGAATGTCTTTTCATTTATTAGGACTTTCTTAATTTCTTTCAA
>NW_007901146.1:0-509 GCF_000696425.1 Galeopterus variegatus
ATTATTTATGATAAGATACTTAATAAACCTATTAATTCTAATAAGTTTGCAAAATATTTTTCATTTCCTTAATATGCATTTATATTTTCAGCAAAAAATATTTTGTTGAGCCCGAGACAATAAAGGCCAAGTAAGTCAGCAGAGAAGACATAGAAACGGAGTGGAAGGTGCCGGACCGGCCCAACTCTGTGAGCTCTGTGAGTCACCCCCAGTCCAGCCCCACTTGCAGGGCAAAGCCCGTCTGGCTTCCACCCACCTGGCTCCCACCCACCTGGCTCCCGCCTACCACACCAGGCTAGGCACCGGGCAACAGCACTGCCTCCATTTTCTCGGGTGGGGGCAGAGACAGCCCCTTGGCTTGGCATGGCTCCTCACTGAGACGGGCCACTTGTGTACCTCGACATGGGGCCCCCCGGGGCCTGTGCACTGGCCTACAATCCCACTCCCCCCGTGGATCTCTGACGGGGCTGGTGGCGGGGGGGGCCCCCGGCCAGTGTTGGGAGGGCTGG
>NW_007901147.1:0-509 GCF_000696425.1 Galeopterus variegatus
GCTTTTATGCTTTAGGCCCTTAAAAACTGAAGATGGTTGTTATTGAAACAGAATCTAAGTACTCAGAGTCCTCTTTACTCAGAGCAATGAGTCATAGATATTTTAGGCCACAATGGGCCTTTGGCAACAGCCTTTGCTGTTAAAGCCCAAATCCCCCCCATCCAATAGTTCACCTTATAGATCTCATTCTGTCTGGGCAACCCCACCTGGCTTGATCTGTCACCAGACTGCCATTTATCTGTCAAGCATATCAAGGTTTAGTCCTTTCTAAGTGCTAGCTTTTTATTCCGATGTTAATCGAAGCAGAACCCTTTCTTCCCAGTGGTAGATCAATTAACTAGACAGCGTTGAGGGCAGGGAAGGTTAACTTTCTCCTTCAGGACTCATAGTCCTAAGTAGAATATAAAAGATGAAATTTTGTCTTTATCTCGGAAAATGGCACTGGTTTGCACTCAGCCTCTCTGAGTTTAAATGTGCTGGGTGTCACCCTTTGGAGAGAGTAGTCAGAG
>NW_007901148.1:0-509 GCF_000696425.1 Galeopterus variegatus
AAGTGGTTTTGGCTAAGTCTCTTTTTTGGATCTGAATAAATTTTGGGTTTTCCTTTGTCTTCTGACATTTCTCATCACTCAGCTTGATAGTAAAAAGCATGGCTTTGAAGGGCCCTCTGATCTTGTTAAATCTCCTTTCCTGATGGTTTTTCAGAACAGTACGGTGCAATCTCTCTGGCATGTTTTCACTCAGCTGCACCTGTAGCAAGGGGCTTGACTTGTGGACCTGTGGGGTCAGCATGAGAGAACTGAGAGTCTTAGGGGTCATGTTTTCATGTTTTCTCAACTTTCCACTTTGTAGAGTAAGGGCCAAAGTCCAGGGTCTGTTGACTTCACCTCTCTCCATAAAAAGAGTTTAAAAAGTCCTGCCCATGATTTCCTTAGGGTTTGATAATAATTTGTAGGATGCATTTTAAATTTACTTGAAAGAGAAGTGCTATGTAAATATTGACTATAACTAGTCATATTTTGGGTAATTTATTTTAATTTTGTTAAACTAGGATTGACAT
>NW_007901149.1:0-509 GCF_000696425.1 Galeopterus variegatus
GTCAGTAGGTTATAAAGTAACTAACCAATACCTAACTAAATTATTATTGATTATAGTGGTTTGGTAATTTTGTTGAGTTGCTTTAAAAATTATTCAGAATCTTAACAAAAGGAAAAAAAATGTTTATGCCATTAAAGAGGATGAAAAACAATCCTTGCCGCCTCCTTCTCTCCCCTACCCCCCATCTTTGGAGGCAAACAATTCATTTGTTCCCTTGATGGAGTCCTGTCTCAAAGAAGGACATAACATGGGAGTTGATGTGCGTCAGGTCTTTCCTGTTGTAAGAACTGGGACTCAGTCGAGACATGAAAACCTCCCATTCTCCCTGTTTGAAGGATTTAAAAAGAGCATCACAGAAAATGGCTTAGATAGTACTTGTACTAAGGAATACTTAGAATCAATTGCTAATGGGTATAATATGACCCCTTGGGGTTGGAAAACACTTGGGAAAACTGTTTTAACTCCTGCTCAATATACTGTATGGCTACAAGAATATTGGGAAGCCTTAC
>NW_007901150.1:0-509 GCF_000696425.1 Galeopterus variegatus
TCAACAACTATTTATTGCATGCCTACATGGATCTGCCACAGCAGATTCAGAAATGAATGACAACAGTCCCTGACCTGAAGAACACGTGGTCTGTTCTAACAGAATACACAAGAGAGATGCAGAACTGGAAAGAACAGAAAAATTCACAATACCAAGCAGAGTCAAGCAAATGCCTTAAAGAAGGCACAGAGTGCTTTGAGGTTCTAAGACAACAGAACCTTTGAGGGGATAAGGAGTCACTTGAGTTAAACCTGTAAGAAAATGTACAAGATGGATGGATGGAGATGGACTTAGAGATGGAAGAGCAGGAGGAATGGCAAAGCGGTAGTAAGACGTGGTACACACATAAGAAACATTAAGGAGCTTGTTAATTCGAGGGCTAAGGAACACGCAGGGGAGAGCGGATGGGAAAGTGGTTGAGGTCATATGGCAATGATCTTGAAGGCCATGGGGAAAAAAGACTACATTTAATGTGGTAGGGAAACACCTGAAGACTTTAGATCTCATGA
>NW_007901151.1:0-509 GCF_000696425.1 Galeopterus variegatus
ATCTGAGGACAAAGACAAGGTCTGAACTGAGAAGGTACTTTGAGATTGGAAAATGAAGTAGCCAGCTCCTTACACAGTAACAAAGAGTTAATTAATGGGTAACTTACATAAAGAAAGGATCAGGTGGGCCATCCACACATTTCCCAGCTGCTCTCCACACCATTTGGAGGGACATAGGGGTTTAAAAAGAAACTTAGGGACAAAAGGGAATATGTCCACTATGATATATCTAAAATCATGTTATCAGTGACTGTTTAACTTGAGTACCACCTGCATCAACATGAAAGCTTTGGTCTTTTTGTTGTTGTATATGTTTGTTTATGTTTCCATCTGCTTTCTTAAAGAAAAGGTTTTTTTTTTAAAATTAACATATGTATTCATTATCTTAACTATGGTTGCCTTGCTTCAGATTAATGGATAATTTCCTGTTAAAAAGCCTATGGGAACGGGGGAGCTCATGAAAAGGGGAAGTAAAGCTGAAGGGACCTGAAGATCAAATCAGTACGGCC
>NW_007901152.1:0-509 GCF_000696425.1 Galeopterus variegatus
CTTATCTATGTTTTTCAGATGCTATAAATGAGATTTGGAGAGGAAAATTAGCCTTGCCTCAGAATTTACAGCTCAAATGCAGCCAAACAGAAATTCAAATCTAAAGCCTGCCTCCTTAACAGATCCACAGGGTCTGAATGAAGGATTCCCTGGTCCAAGTGGCAGCTGAATCTTCTGATGGAGGGGCACCTCTTGGCCTATCTAGCCCCAGAATAGGGACCGTAGGCTCCACATGACTTTCGGGACTGTAGGCTCCACATGACTTTCCTCGGTCCCTGAGCTACCTGTTTATTTTTATCACAGTCAAGGGCAGAAGCCAATATCTCTGTTCCTTTAAAAATCTTTCAAGTCCAATTAGGAGTTTCATGTTCTGGTGTTCAGGGTGTTTTCTGTTTTCAGGAACCCTCTACCTCACACCACCATTTCACTGTACACTCCCCAAGGGTATGGCCTGGACTCCATTCATTCATATCAGTACGTCAGGGTCTAACATAAGTGCAGACACACAG
>NW_007901153.1:0-509 GCF_000696425.1 Galeopterus variegatus
TGTTTCCCCTATATTTTCTTTTAGTAGTTTTATAGTTTTGGGGTCTTATATATAAATCTTTAATCCATTTCGAGTTGATTTTGGTGTATGGTGAGGGGTACAGGTCTAGTTTTGTTCTGCATATGGATGTCCAGTTTTCCCAGAACCACAAATTGAAGAGGCAGTCCTTTCCCCACTGAGCACTCCAGTTGTCCCGATCAAATATTGGTTGGCTATTAGGTATCTAGGTTGAATTCTGAGTTCTTTATTCTGTTCCATTGTTCTGAGTGTCTGTTTTTACGCCAGTACCATGCTGTTTTGGTTACTATAGCTTCATAGCATAATTCAAAGTCAGGTAGTGTAATGCCTTTGGCTTTTTATTGCTCAGGATTTCTTTGGCTATTTGGGGTCTTTTGTTGTTTCAGATGAATGTTGGGATTGTTTTTCCTATTTTAGTGAAGAATATCATTTGTATTTTAATGAGGATTGCATTGAATCTGCTGATCACTTTGGGTAGTATGAACATTTTT
>NW_007901154.1:0-509 GCF_000696425.1 Galeopterus variegatus
GAAAGCTCTTTATTTCCTTTTACTCTGGTCTAGGTTGTTTAAAACATACATACTCACACACACACACCTTAAAAAAAAAAAAAAAAACACTGTAAGCATCCATGCAACTAATGTATTCATTTATTCACTCACTCAGTAAAACAAAACAAAACAAAACAAAAAAAGGTTTTACAATGTATTTGTAAAGATTTACAAAGATTATTTATAATGTATTAATCTCTGGATTAAATAAACATATAGTGTAGTGAATAAAAAAGTCTCTGATCTTAGTTTACAATTCTGTAAGTAAACAATAAAAAAAAATCAACAAAATTGCATATATAATTTAAAGGTTTTGATACATTTAAAAAAGAAAATTCAAAAACATTAGTATTCGAGAAAACCAGAGAAGAAGCATATCATGAAGAGGTGCTTAGGAAGGGCCCTTCCTGAAAGAGAATCATTTAAGTTCAAACTGCAGGAAAAGAAGGAAGAGCTGGGGGTTAAAAGTGAGAGGAAAGTTTTCTAAA
>NW_007901155.1:0-509 GCF_000696425.1 Galeopterus variegatus
AAACTTGAACATTGTGACTGAAGAACCAGAGAATTGTTCATTTCTTCATAGTATGAGTAGTTGATATAGCTTAACGGTCCCTTGCTTGGTTTAACACTCTGCTATTGCTAACATGAAATTCTTAACAATTTTTGAAAAATGGCTATTCATTTGCATTTTGCGCCAGATGTGGAAATTATGCAGATGGCACTGAGCAAAAGATTGTATTTTGTCTATTTGTCTATTTCTCTCTGCAACGCTGTGCCTGGGGTATACAGTAAATACTCAAATTTTTGTTGAATTGAATTCTATGCTTCTTATTCCATTCTAGACATAAAGGAGTAACTCATCCAGGGTATAGAAATGCCTCTAGGGGAGGCAGATGGACTGGGTATTTGAACAAAGAAGAGTTATGGGGTCTAGCCCTTCTTCCCTAGTACAGTGGCCACAGCCTAAACAGCACAGTTTATCACTGTACAGAATTCTCTCCTGTCTGATTATTCTCTGATTAATTCCACTGCTTTTCCTCC
>NW_007901156.1:0-509 GCF_000696425.1 Galeopterus variegatus
AGAAAGGGAAATCTCTGGGTGTCCTTGTATGTGGGGGCCAAGAAGTGACAGGAAGACAGTGGAAGGTGGTGTGGCATCTGTGTCTCATGCCCTTGTTCTCTGTCCTGAGCGTAGGTTTCCTTGTTCCTGACACCCTAATGAAATGGGGTTTGGAGTAGAGCATAGCCTTGGAGCCCAGGTGACAAAGTCCTAACCGAAGATGGAGCAGAACCACTGTTCCCCATTCCACCAAATATCCGTGGCACCCTAAGGGCTCAGAGCAAACACCAGCAGCAAAGTGTTGCACTCAAGTGGCTAGTGGGCCACGGTATATGACTGTGAGGACAGGGAAGCGGAGGAGTGTGTGTAGACTTGTCTATGAGCTAATCTGGGACAATTTCTAGGACACCTAGAAGTCACTGGGGGAGACATTAACTGATGAAGGCATGGGGGGATCAGGTGGCTCTTGAGGACTTGTAGTCCTATAGATGGAAACCTTAATTTTTTTTTTTTTTGTCTTTTTCCATGTC
>NW_007901157.1:0-509 GCF_000696425.1 Galeopterus variegatus
AAGACTGAGGCCATCTTATCTGTGTCCAGGGAATGGTTAGAGCTGGGCTGTAAGTACATAAGGATCAGTGTCCCGTAGAATATGGTGACCACCAGCATGTGGGAGCTACACGTGGAGAAGGCTTTGAGTCTTCCCTCAGCTGAGCGCATCCTCAGGATGGCAGAAATAATGAACATGTAGGAGACAAAGACAATCAGAAGGGAGGAAACGAATGTGATACCAGCGCAGGCAAAGATCCAGAACTGTTTAGAGTGAGTGTCTGAGTCAGTAAGCCTGAGGAGAGGCATGTCATCGCAATAGAAGTGATTGACGATATTGGAGTGGCAATAGGAGAGGCGGAAGGTGAGGAAGGCAGAAGGTGAGGATGGTGTGAAGCAGCGCCATCAGGAAGCTGTAGCTATAGGGGGCAGCTACAAGCTGAATGCATATTCTCAGGGACATTGTGACTATATACAACAGAGGGTTACAAATGGCTACATACCTATCATAGGCCATGGAAGCCAGTAATA
>NW_007901158.1:0-509 GCF_000696425.1 Galeopterus variegatus
TTCTTACACTCACATCCACATCCCCCAATTTAACTCAGAGTTGGACCAACATGGGCAGAACTTCTGAGGGTGACGATGAGAGGAGAGCCCTAAGGGTTCAGGGACTTCTTTAAAGACCCAGAGACACTTTGCTAACATTGTTGACCCATAGGAATCTCTACTATGGAAAGCAGCTAATCAAGGGGCTATCTGGAAACCTAGGAAATTTAATGATGAATCTGAGTTTAAATTAGTAAACAAAGACGTAGACGTCTGTTTAGAATAATCTTCAACCTCTATTGTGGAAAGCAACTAATTTCATTATGTAGAAACCTAGGAAATTTAATAACAAATCTGAGTTTAAATTGGTGAGTTTTCAATGTACTGCAAAAATGTATATATCCATTATGTACAAAAGAAAATTTGATCGTGCCCTGAAAAGAAGGTAGAGAATATGTACTTATTGAATGGCTGACAGATGAACCGACAAAGTGAATGAATGAATGAATGAATGAATGAATGAATGAATG
>NW_007901159.1:0-509 GCF_000696425.1 Galeopterus variegatus
AGAAATATTCTCCCACTGGTGAATTTAGTGTTATTCAATAAACATGGATTGGCCAAAATATATTCCAGACACACCCCACCATTGATTAAACAGAATATAAAAATCTAGTGAGTCTAGGAGGCTACATCTCCAAAGCCATTGGCTGGGAGGATTCTGGTTATCTGATGCTGATTATAAGACTTACTAAATCCTCTCCCTAAGACAGCATTTTCCAGTACAAACATAATGCGAGTCACATACATAATTTTAAAATTTCTACAGGCTACATTTACAAAAAACAGGTAAAATTAATTTTAGCAATATGCTCTATCTAACCCAATTTTCCTATCTCCAAAATATTATAATTTCAACATATGCTCAATATTTTAAAATTTATTGATAAGATATTTTCCATTCTGGTCCCATAAATGGACATAATAATAAGCATTGGAAATATTCCCAACTCTTTGTTATATTCATTGCTTAAAGTTTTGTATTTCCTACTTATTTAACAAAAATCAGCTATACAT
>NW_007901160.1:0-509 GCF_000696425.1 Galeopterus variegatus
CTTACACATTCATCTCTCATAACTTTTATCATACTATGATATTATTATTGGATAGCTAACTAGACCGCACTTTACCTGCCACAGAATATTTTTCCCTAAATAAATGCATGGATCCTGAAAGAATGGACAAACAGTAGAGGACTGATAATACGCTATCACTGATAAAGGCATCATAGAGAGTTTTCAGTTAGTCATGTTTAACCTTGACATGACCTCCAAAAAATGTGACTGAAGTTCTTTCAAGCTGCTTAGTAGAGTCCATATTCTCTTTACCTTGTGTTCTTTACTAAACAGTTATAATATATTTTAATTATCTTTTTAAAATCCAGAGTATATTGTTATAATATATTTTAATTACCTTTTTAAAATCCAGAGTATATTTTAATTTTTTAATGAATCTAGAGCCATTTCATAGTTTTGCCTGTAGAAGAAAAAGATTAACTCCTTCAGCAAACTTTGTGATTTAACCCTCTATTGCCTTCACTATAGACAGGTACAAATTCTAGAGC
>NW_007901161.1:0-509 GCF_000696425.1 Galeopterus variegatus
AGAAGATAAGACACTAAGTCAATCTGGTGTGATAATTCTGAATCTGTCATGAATCTGACTTTTCACCTAAACATGAACTAATCCCTGAAGGAAAAAAGAGCCTGCAGATGGTTGACTCCCTGCAATAAAAAAGTGGGTACTCCAGGAAAAAAAAGGCAGAGTTCTTACTTTTCTAATGTGCTACGTGATGAAACTAGTATCCAAGTATTCAATTCAACCAGCAATGAATTAGATTGCCAATGATCTGCAGGACCCCTTTAAGATGGCATGATATAGTCACAGAGTAGGGCCTAACTCTTGTAAACACATTGTTAAGGCCAAGGCATGAATTCATCTCAAACACATGTTTCCAAGCGTTTATTCGCACCTATACTCACATTCAGTGAGGTTACCAGTTTCAGTAAAAATGGATCTATTAGGGCCGGCCCGGTGGCACACTGGATAGTGTGCCGCTTGGGAAGTGCGGCGGCGCTCCCGCTCGAGGGTTCGGATCCCACATACAGACCGGT
>NW_007901162.1:0-509 GCF_000696425.1 Galeopterus variegatus
TGTGTTTCCCACTAGAACCAAGCAAGGCTTATTTGATTTTATTCCTTTCATTTTTTTAATCAACTATGTTAGAATAAATATGTGTGTATAATTAGGTACATTCTGCTCTTCAGGTAAAAGCATGCTTTGGTAGTTGGAAGCATGTTCAGAAAATATATTTGTATGTTGCTCAATTGTGATGTTCAATTATGATCAAATTATTACTGATCAAGAAATTAGGAAGTTAGGGGAAGTAATTTAGTGAACTCCAGATCTACACATTTGGCTTAGCTCATACTTTTAAGTAAAAGTTTAATCACTGGTAGCAAAGTAGAAGTCCAGGAATGTGTCGGCTTCAGCGAAAGCTCCCCGGGTAGCATAATTCGCTTCTTTCAGACATCTGATACGTTAAAATCGCCTCATTAGAAAAATTTCTGGCAAAAAGTTCTTCCCTCTTTCTCTCTCTCTCTTTTTTTTTTAACATGGACACATGTTCTTTGTCTTTCTCTATAGAAAGAAATAGAGATATT
>NW_007901163.1:0-509 GCF_000696425.1 Galeopterus variegatus
CCACAGCTCAGACAGGTTCAGTCTGTACCTCCAAGCACCTCCTGTTTGACACTGGCAAATATGTTTTTTGAATACCTATTGTGTGCCTAGGTTACGTACTTTATCTTGAAACCCCAGGCTGGCTTCTTATATGTTGCCATGTAACCTCTGTTGCAGATGAGGAATGTGAGTAATTGTGAGGTTAAGTGACTTGGCCACAGTGGCAAGGGCTCAGGGGACAGTTCAGCTGGACAGCTGTGCACCTGCCTCCCTGGAGGGCTCTCAGAAGGATTGTACCTTTGAATCAGGTATTGAGGGATTAAGAACTAAGAGAGGGAATGATCCCTGGCTTCATGAAGTTCTCCAAATCATGCAAAATGTACAGAACAGTGTAGGCAATTTGGTTTGAGGAGAACAAAAGCATAAAATACCAGCTGTTAAGGACTTTTAGAGGTCCTGTGATCACTGGTTTAGAGAGGGTTGGACATACTCTGGACAGATTTTTTACATTTCCACAGAAGCAGATTCTG
>NW_007901164.1:0-509 GCF_000696425.1 Galeopterus variegatus
ATCCAATACTAAATCCAGAACCGTTCAATGTAAAAATAATTGGCAATGCCTGACATATTATAGGCTCAAAAAATGCTACTATTACTATTATTATTGATACTGATACTATTACTACAACTACTACACAGAGCCAAAATACTTTTGGAGACTCTGAATATTCCAGATTGATTATGCACATAGATCAATCTTATCACATAAAAATTTCAGCTCACCACTATGAGGATGCTGTAATCGTAAAGAAAGCAAACATCATTTCCTAGCTTCCAAACAGGGGAGAGTAGTACATGTTATGAAATTTAACTACATCTTGGGTGTCATTAAGTTAAAGTAAATGCATTCATAAATCTGAATCAGTTGCTCTTGTTATCATAATTTTTTTTAATTATGAATTTAAAAATCTGCACTTTCTAAATTCTGATGATCTACTCTCTGATAATAAAACCTTATAGTAGATTTAGTATTTTCATGTCCAATCATAGGTGACAGTCTGAGGCTCATTCATGAAATAG
>NW_007901165.1:0-509 GCF_000696425.1 Galeopterus variegatus
TGCTAATGGTTTGTCAATTTTATCTATCTTTTTAAAAAACCAACTTTTTGATACATTGATCTTTTGTATCATTTTGTGGGTTTCAATTTCATTAAGTTCTGCTCTGATCTTAATGATTTCTTTCCGTCTGCTAACTTTGGGTTTGGAGTGTTCTTGTTATTCTAGTTCTTTAAGGTGAAGTATTAGGTTGTTCACTTGCCATCTTTCCATTCTTCTGAAGTAATCATTTAATGCAATAAATTTCCCCTTTAGGACTGCTTTTGCAGTATCCCACAGGTTTTGGTATGATGTATCATTGTTTTCATTAGTTTCAATAAATTTTTTGATTTCCTGTTTGATTTCTTCTTGGACCCATATGTCATTAAGTAGAATGCTGTTTGATTTCCATGTGTTTGTATAATTTCCAGAATTTCATTTGTTATTGATTTATAATTTTAATCCATTGCAATCTGAAAAAATACATGGGATAATTCCAATTTTTTTGAACTTGTTGAGACTTGATTTGTGAC
>NW_007901166.1:0-509 GCF_000696425.1 Galeopterus variegatus
AAATAATGCATTCCACTTCTGTAATTATGAGTATATGCTAATTGCATATAAAGGACATAGAACTGCATCTATGCTAATTGCATATAAAGGACATAGAACTGCATCTTGCTAAAAAATGGAACCTACTAAAAAATAGCTATTACTCTTCAAGTTTATTGAACAAGACAGGGTTAAAATCCCTAATACACTAGATGTCATCTCAGATTAATTGGTCCACTCATGATCACTTACTAGTTTTCAACCACCCATGAATTCATTTAACTAGTCATCCAGGCTATAGAGCATGATAGGAGACCCTTTACTGTACTTCAACATCTCATTTCAAAATACAGGTAACTTTATCTTCAATCTTTTGGCACCCAATCTCCAAAACTTCTCAAAACCCAATCTGATCAATTTGCAGGTTAACTACTCTGTCGACAAATTGTTGAACACCTAAAAGTTAAACAGAGTAAACGGTAAGAAAAGTTGGGGGTGGGGGTGTATTTGTTTTACATAGGGTCTCAGAG
>NW_007901167.1:0-509 GCF_000696425.1 Galeopterus variegatus
GGAGCGCAGCCACGCTCCCAAGCGGTGCACTGTAGCAGTGCTCCACCGGGCCGGCCCTTTATTAAAGATACCTATATACATATACAATAACAAAGTTCTACTACAATAAACTCCAAAACTATCCTTTAAAAAAATGAAAGAACATACCTTTGTAAGGATGGTTTTACCATAATTTTTTGTGCTGGTCAAACCACTATTCAAATAGATATTTTTCTTCCCCACTGGACTATAATAAGCTAAAGGCAAAAGGAAACAGAGACAAATTGCTTACTAAATACAGAATTATAACACAAGCCAATCAACTTACAATTTCAGAATCATATTCACACAACAAATGGGAAAACTTACCCTTTGGACAAACACCTCCGTGGCTGTTTGCTCTGGGAGAACCAACATAAGCTAATCCAAGAGTTCCCATATCAAAATCTTGATATGTGAAAAGATGTGCCAGGCAGACTTTAGATGCTTCCTCAGCTATATCAAAGCTAAATTGCTTTAAAAAAAAAAAA
>NW_007901168.1:0-509 GCF_000696425.1 Galeopterus variegatus
GGATCCGAACCCGCAGCGGGAGCGCTGCTGCACTCCCAGCACCGCATTCTCCCGAGTGCGCCACAGGCTCGGCCCTCAAATAACATTTTTTTTAAGTTAAAAATCCACAAGGATAGAGAGGATGAGAGAAGATTAGCACCAGAGGAGAGAAATAACAAAATGTTGAAAGACAAAAAGCAGGTGGGCAGGCACAAGCAATACAACAAAGAAAGCGAAAACCTGCCACCTAGAGAAGAAAAGCCAGAAAGCAGCAAGTGACATCATACCTCATAAAGTCTTAGAAATTAAAGCCATCAAGCAATTTTGAAAATAAAGAGGGGTATGCTAAAAACAGCAAAATTGGTTGAAGATATATGTAAAGGGCAGTACATTTACCAAAAGCACCTGCCCCAATTAGGCAGAAAATAAGAGATTTACTCTCTGGTGGGGAGGGAGGGGAATGGAGTACAGGAGCCATGGACCTCAGAAAACCAGGTAAAGAACAAGGCAGGGATGAGGTAAAGGGCTAA
>NW_007901169.1:0-509 GCF_000696425.1 Galeopterus variegatus
CCAACAATTCCAACTTTAGCAATCTATCTTAAAGATACTTGAACAAAAATGAGAAAAGATACGTGTATGGTGTATTTTTGTTAGAAGACTATTTGTAAGATACTGGAAACAATCTTAATATCCTTGGGGAACTGGGTGAAGAAATTGTGAGATGTTCCCACAATCGAGCACTATGGTATGGTCACATAATGAATATTCCTTAAAGGACTGAGGAAGACTATGCTATGGAGTCATCTCCAAGACACAGTGCTAAGTGGCTGGGGTCCTGCAATGGAAGCTGTGGGCCTCAAGCCCCACCCCCACCCACGCAGCCAAGAGGACTATACTTCCACACATTGGCCACTGAGTCTCAGTGGTGTGTATGTCCTTGCAATGGTGATAGTGAGCTTGGACATGTGACATGCTTAAGCTGGCAGAACGTGAGCAGACACGACATGTTCAATGTCTAAGAAGAAGCTGTAAGAGACATACCACTTCTCTTGATCCTTCTCTCTCAAATTGTTCTTGTT
>NW_007901170.1:0-509 GCF_000696425.1 Galeopterus variegatus
TTCTTTCTTAATTAAGGCTGAATAGTATTCACTGTGTATTCCACATTTTTTTATTCACCCATTGATGGACACGTAAGTTGCTTTCGTATCTTGGATATAGTGAATAATGCTGCAATAAACATGGGAGTGCAGATAGCTCTTCGACATACTGATTTCAAATCTTTCAGGTAAATACCCAGCAGTGGGGTTGCTGGACCATATGCTAGTTCTATTCTTAGTTCTCATGGGAATGTCCATACTGTTTTCCATAATGGCTGTACTAATTTACATTCTCATTAGCAGTGTACAAGGGTTTTCTTCTCTTCACATCTTTTCTATCACGTGCTATTTTTCATCTTCTTGAAAATAGTCACTAATAATCGGTGAGGTGATATCTAATTGAGGTTTTAATTTGTATCTCCCTAATCATTAGGGATGTTGAGCAGAGTTTTATGTACCTGTTAGTCTTTCGCATGTCTTCTTTTGAGAAATGTTTATTCAGGTACTTTTCTTAATTACATTGTTTGTTT
>NW_007901171.1:0-509 GCF_000696425.1 Galeopterus variegatus
TTTTTATATGAATTTTGGTGGCTTTAAAATATATCATTAAGCAACTTCCTCTGCCATGACAATTGATCATCAATATTTTACTGGAAAACTGGAGTTGCTTACTTTAACAGGTTGTATGTTCAATTTCAAGAATCATTAGACTTGCTCTCACAGAGCTGCTACCTCCCGTTAATAGCTTTACAGCAAAATCTTTATTGTTTTCAAGATTGCCATAAGGCTCGAAATTCCTCATTTTTGTTCTAAATAAAGTTTGTTCCACTAGGAGTTCTTTGGAGCACTCTGTTCTAATAGCCTACCTCTCAGCTTTGGAAAGACTGATTGTATGAGTGATATTTCTGTTCACAAACATGGCTCTGAGCATGAGAAAGTAGCCTCTGCTCTTGTTGTTATGCAATTTCTGCCATGTAAATTTTGCCCTACCACTGAGCTGTGCCAAGGGCTAAGGGGATTTTCTTTTTCTTTACCTGCAGTGCTTGGGGTAGAGCCTCCACCTTACAAGTGGTGTTCTG
>NW_007901172.1:0-509 GCF_000696425.1 Galeopterus variegatus
AGAAACTATGATGCCATCTCAGAAATATCTAATACATTTAAATATGGGGCATCCTGTAAAGTATGTAAAAATATGTTAGATGCAGTATCATTTGTAATGAGAAAGGATGAAAGTAATCTAACATCTTGCTAGTGAAAAGAATAAATGTACTAGTTTACTAATGCATTTAGTAACTAAAAGGAACTAAAAGGTAGCAATGAAAATGAACAAACATTCCCATGTGTCAACAGTAAAAAATATTTAAAATAATGTGGAATGAAAAGATTTTTTTCTTTATATTCTTATATACTTTATTTGAAAAAGAATTCACGAAGACATAAACAAATACATTGCATATCATTTATGAAAATAGACTTTTTAAAAATTTACTTTTTAAAGAACTATTTATTGAACACTTAACATGTGACAAGTGCTGGTACACTGATAAAAATATCAATGTCTCATAAATTTACAGTGATTTTTTTAAAGTAAATTTAAAAGTGTCCAGAAGTATGACACCAACAGGAAAG
>NW_007901173.1:0-509 GCF_000696425.1 Galeopterus variegatus
GTTCAGGAGTCTGCTCCCTGAGGAATGACGTGCAGGATGCACATTTGCAGTGGAGCAGTCAGCTCAAAATATGAGTAGCACATGGGCTACAATACACGTTAACCTAGGACAGGTAAGCAGATGTTAGTAGTGTCAGGGACATGAATGCTGCCACGCCCGTCTCTCTCTTCTAATCTACCTCTGGGGGCAAAGAGATCCAGCACTGAATAGGATCCCAGATCTGAACTTTGAAAATCCTCTGTCTTCATCCTGTGCCTTTAAAAAATGAAACCAAAGACTTAAAAACTTGTGCTTTCTGGGATGCAGTAAGACTCTTTCACCGGCAGAGGGCCGACTTTGATCTACCATTTTTTATTAGCTACTGGCCTGTTTTCATGATCTTCGATTCTAATGTTTAGCAGCTGGGCTTGGTAATGGGCATGGGAATAAAAAAGGAAAAGCTGAATAGTTGCTTTTTGTTATTTGTGGAGAAAAGATAACAACTTACATGTTCGAGTATAACTGTTATC
>NW_007901174.1:0-509 GCF_000696425.1 Galeopterus variegatus
TAGTGAGGAATAAGACAGTGGCTTAATTTTATATCACTCCCCTTCTCTTATTGCTGGTAGGCGTTTGTTATTTAACATGATTATAGAGAGGGTATTTTGTGAGAAAGACATACCTCTTGAGATTAGAAAACTTGGTTAAAGCATGGCTCCTATTAAACATTTTATTTTTAGGGCCGGCCCGGTGGCGCACTGCTACAGTGAGCCCCTTGTGAGCGTGGCGGCGCTCCCGCCGAGGGGTTGGATCCCACGTACAGACCGGTTCCCGCTCACTGGCTGAGCGAGGTGCAGGTGCGGCACCGAGGGTTGCGATCCCGTTGCCGGTCCTGGTCCAGTGCGGGCGCGACACTGAGGATTGCGATCCGTTGCCGGACACAAAAAAAGACAAAAAAAAAAAAAAAACATTTTATTTTTAGCAAGTCAGTGAACCTCCGGAGCTTCTGCAAAATGAGGATCATGATATTTGTACCTCCAGTTCTCCGAGAATCAGTGACTTCATACCTGTGGAAGAA
>NW_007901175.1:0-509 GCF_000696425.1 Galeopterus variegatus
AGCTAAATTGCTGCTTTACTGCTGTTTCCCTAGGGAAGGCTTTTTGTGCAGCTCAGGGTTTGATGGTTGGCTTTATAGGTACTTCCGGCTCTCGAGAGATCCAGTGCCCCTGGGTTGTGTAGAAACTCTGGTCTGGGCCTGAGTCTTTTCATTAAACCACACCCCATGCAATTCTATATTCCTGACCCGTCTCCTCTGAGTGGTCGTGTGCTTATTGGAGGGCAGATCAGCTGTCCTTGCTGTGCCCCAGTGTTCTCCCAGTGGGCCTGTCTCCCCCACTGCCCATGCTGCAAACACTTCCCATGGGACAAGCCATGCTTCAGTCCCCTGCAATGACTTACTGGCCTCTGAGTGTCTCTTTTTTTTCAGTTGTTGTGGCTCCCTGCTCCTATATGGGTTCACAGGAACCCTATCAGTGGTCTTGCTGGCCTGGGGGCCACCAACACCGTCTTCTCCCCCGCTGCCTCCAAGCAACTTCATCTGAAGGGCACAGCTGTGGTTTTTGCCGG
>NW_007901177.1:0-509 GCF_000696425.1 Galeopterus variegatus
GGACAGAGAGCCCTATGATTTCACTTATACCCACCAGGAGTACAGCTTTTATTACATTAAACTGGGGTCAGTGGGGGAGCAGGAGGGAAAATCTGGTTGTGGTTCAAATGCCACAGACTTTAACTATTCTTATCACAACTTACTAAATTTTCTTGAATGAATATTTCTCTATTTTCTGCATGCCCTTAGGATATTTTCCGAAGACTTTAAATGTTGTTTCTTTTTCTTTAAAACAAATTCCACCAGTTATAGTTGCTTCATTGAGGAGAGCATTTGCAGAGCTACTCACACTGCCATTCCAACTCCATAATAAGTTTGTTTAGCTTATTATAAGTTCCATAATTTTCCAGGGCCTTATTCAGAATGGGAATTTTATATGTCTTTTAAATCTTAATGCAAGTGTAATGATTTCTTTTTCTTCCTATATGACATTGTCTGGGTCAATGACTTAAAATATTCAAAGATCAGGAACAGAGATTAACCAATAAAAATTTGAGGAATATCCAGAG
>NW_007901178.1:0-509 GCF_000696425.1 Galeopterus variegatus
CTGGTTTACTTTTCCTTTTCTGAGATCAGGTATTAGTGTTCCTCCTGCTGATATAGTTGAAGAAAGGATGGACAATGGAATGGTGAAGGGCAAACAGTCAATGTAGCTGGGTGGGGAAGAGGACGGCAGAAAAGCAGCCTATGCAGGACGTAAAGGCTGCATCTAACTCCATAATTCTGCTTTCTCTTACTCCTGCAAACCACTCTGCAATTCTGAGAGGATAGCTCACCAAGACTTGAGAAACACTAAACTGAATTTTGAGGACCCCCCCCCACATACATGAAAACATAGATGCTCTTTTCTATAAATATTTTACATGAAAACAGATACTTCACGTTGATTCGTAGAACAAGACTGTGAATTCTGTTCTGCCTTCTAACTCCCTCCTGTGCTTTTCCTTCAAATGGAAGAGTTGGAAGGGGAGTCAGGGAGAGATCAGAACAACCCATAGTTTTCCTGAGGTCAGGAAAGCATCTTTTCTAATGACCGACAACAAATCTAGGCTCAGC
>NW_007901179.1:0-509 GCF_000696425.1 Galeopterus variegatus
TAACAGGCTAATTCAAGGTTGCATCAGCTTCCTGTCCATGTCCCTGAGTTTCTGAAGTTTTTGGTCATGTACAGTGGGGTCATTTTTCCCTCAACTTTGCCCTTCTTGGTCTAGTCTGCATTTTTATTGCTCCTAGTGCACAGGCACTGTGCGTTATGTGGTTTTAAGTTTCTGTTCAAAAACCAGAAAGTTCCAGGGGTAGCATGCTGATTGGCAGGGTTGTTACACTGTCACCAGCTCATTATTCGTTCATTAACTGCAAAACAATGAAGTGGCCAGTGCTGATCCAGCCTGAATATTCATGAGCATCCTCCCTAGGTTGTTCTGCCTATTCTGTTCTGCCTCAGTTTCACTTGAAAAAACTTTAGTTCCATTAAAATAAAAAGGAAGGAGTGTAGAAAGTTTTTTATTTTGTACTTAAATTGACTGTTATTTGATTTCCCTATTCTTCTATTACATTGAAATATACTGGTTTAGCAGATATAATGTCATATTCTCTTGTTCAGCTA
>NW_007901180.1:0-509 GCF_000696425.1 Galeopterus variegatus
GTGAGAAAGTGCCAAGCAGCAATGCTGGGGCAGTTATTGTATCACTGCTGTAGGACTTGTAAACATAATTAGACAAACTTTCCTTATATATATTGATATCTGTTAATGAGCAACTTTTGATTTACTAAACTTGCTCAATATGTAAACAAAATTTTAGATGTATGCTTCTAGAAATAATAACACAATGGGTTGCCCTCATGTCAAAAATGAATACATTACTCTAAGGGAAAGAGAATAGCCAGCCTCTTTATTTTTACTTTGTTTTGTGGTTGTTCACTTGGATTTCATTTTATTCATCTTCACTAAAGAAATTCAAATGTGAATTTTAATTTTCACCTGTCTCTATTAAAAGCTTGTTTTAGACCATTAGTAGGTGAATAAAGGATTTGGGGTCGTAAATTGGAGTAATTGCTATGATGGCTATTAATGATTATATCATTTTAGCCTTAAGAAGCACGAGGTGTACACTTCTAAATGTTAGAACCAAGATTCAAACCAGTGTTATTACT
>NW_007901181.1:0-509 GCF_000696425.1 Galeopterus variegatus
TGATGGGTGAGCCATGCAGAGAGGGCAGTCTGGGTGCAGGGACCAGCTCATTACGCAGCAGGGTCTCCCAGGTGGACGGCCAGTGGGGATGATGAGCAGAAACAGCAGAGGGAAGTCCCCAAAATTGAAAGCCATGCATTCAGAAGGGGGGAAAAACACTAATTTGAAAGAGGTAGGAGAAAATGCAAATTAAAACAATGAGATAACTTAATGCTAGATACTTACAACAATGGCCAAAATCCATAACACTGACAACAACAAGTGCTGAGGAGAACGTGGAACAACAGGAGCTCTCATTCATTGCTGGTGGGAATACAAAATGGTGCAGCCACTTTGAGAGACAGTCTGGCAGCTTCTTATGAAACTACACACTCTTACCGTAGGACTCAACGATTGTGCTCCTTGGTATTTATCCAAAAAAGTTGAAAACTATGTCCACACATGTAAAGTAAGGCAAATCATAACTAAAGCCAAAATGCTTCATTGTTTTAGTTATTATTTTAGTTATA
>NW_007901182.1:0-509 GCF_000696425.1 Galeopterus variegatus
TTAACCCTCAGTGGAGTTACAATTATTATACTCACATTATATATAAGAAAGCTCTACAGATAGAATTTTGGTTTCTTGTGATTATGTAGTTGCTTTAATACCTTTCAGATAAACTCACAGTTTTTTGTTTGTTTGTTTTTTGACCGGTAAGGGGATCGCAACCCTCGGCACCACACTCAGTAAGTGAGCGCACTGGCCATCCCTATACAGGATCCGAACCTGTGGCCTCGGTGCTACCAGTGCCGCACTCTCCTGAGTGAGCCCTGGGGCCGGCCCTAAACTCACAGTTTAACGCACTTTCCCAAAGATATCATCAGTGTGTCCAGCGGGGAGAGAAAACCTGCTTATGTAAACGTGTGGCTATGGGGGAAACCTTGAATAAATGTGAATCCTCTAGCCCTTGGTTCAGCTACAGTTTTTTTTTTTTTTTTGGATGTCTGTTAATTTTGTTTTGTTTACTTTTGTTTTGTGTCTTTTGTGGGTTTCTTGACTCCTCAAACTGGTATCTT
>NW_007901183.1:0-509 GCF_000696425.1 Galeopterus variegatus
AATATTCAACACTTTGCATTTATAAGGGTTACAAGTGATAATCATTTCTACATTTTTTTTTCTTAACTAAGTGAATTTGTCATTTATAGACTTCTTTGCTTATCATCCTTTGCCTATTAACTTAGAGAATAATTTGAAAAGTAAGTTGAGGTTTAATTTTATTCCTTTTCTTTCTCCCAATGAAAAATGGAGAGTTTATTTATCTAAGTTTACCCGAAAGCTTATACCACTGAAAAATATACAGTTAAAATACTAATAAGCAATTCCAATTTCTTACTATCTTAAATCTTTTTCCCATACCTTTACAGAAAGTCTTTTATGAACCAGCATCTCATTTAGAATTTCAGTTAACTTTTTTCTTCTATCGTTTTTATATTAAAATTTTAAAAAGGAAAAAGATATAGCTAGCCATGGCTATTACATGCAAAATGGTACCCTTGATGTCACAAACCACCCAGAATACCCAACTGGAAAATTTAAAGATTTGGAACAAACTGATTAATTAATGC
>NW_007901184.1:0-509 GCF_000696425.1 Galeopterus variegatus
GAGAACATGTGGTATTTCTTTTTCTCTGCCTGACTCGTTTCACTTAGTATTATTCTCTCAATGTCCATCCATGTTGTTGCAAATGGCAGTATTTCATTCGTTTTTATCTTAATCAGAGTTTCTGTTACATGTGAACACATGCATTACAAACTGATACAGTTAGTGGAGTAATAAACCATTCAGGGATCCTGAGTGTTTAAGTGGCTCTGAGCCTGTCCTCCTCAACTAACCATTTAAATGGAAGATTGTCACACTGAGAAACTGACTTTATATAATAATCATAATATGCATAGAAGCTTAAGTGAATCATGAAAACCGAGGGACACATGCACAGAGAATGACAACATTTTATCCAATAATATGACTATTCAGAGAAACTATGAGATATGAAGGGGATCACATTGATCTCTGGATCAAGGAATGGCACACCACAGAGACCAAGCTGAGGGTCTTGGTTTTAACATTGCTGAATACAAACACCACACACATTTCTTTTAGTCTCCATGTAG
>NW_007901185.1:0-509 GCF_000696425.1 Galeopterus variegatus
TCATATCAAAGTTTCTTCCCCTGGGTTGGCCTCCCTCACTTCCGCCTGCTCACTTCCTTCACGACATGTGCCTGCACTAGAGTTTCTTATTCATTTGTTTGTTCCCTTTCACATTATGTGGCTCTCCCTGTTCCCTTCGCCAAGTTTCATGAGTGGAGACACCATCTTTCTATTTTTTATTTTTAATTTTTGGTCCATCACTATATCCCCCAACCCAGAGCAGATGCTCAGTAATGGATGAATGAATGAGTTATTCTAAAATCAAAACCAGCCACGGAAACAGAGCACTTCCAACATTTAACTGACTTATGGTCAATAATTCTGTACATCAGATTAACTCATACAGTCACCAGATAATTTCTGTATTCCAATCACCTTCAAGGATGCTCCATAAAGTTAAACGCTCAAGAACAAACACTGTGTACTTTATAGAAAATATTTTATGGGTTTGAAGCTTTACCCAAATTTTAAAAATGTCCTGCTCCCAGTGTCTCCAAGCTCTGAAGGAA
>NW_007901186.1:0-509 GCF_000696425.1 Galeopterus variegatus
GTTCATTTAATTTATTGCTAGTGTTTTTTAAAGTGAGAAAACCAAAGAGACTCAGCATAGTGATGTTGACATTTAAACTTTTCTTTTAAAAATGTTTTTGTATTATTAAAAATTATGCTTAAAGATGATTCTCTTGAGAGCTTTTAGTTAGAAAATAAATTTGATTACTTTTTCCAAGTTTGGTCAATTTAGTCCTTTTCTTAATAACTCCATTCTTCATCAGGTGGTATTTGCTGTGATTAAACTGTTCCTTCGTACCTTAGAGTCTTGTACAGTTATTTAGAAGTTGATAGCCAATTTTTTTTCAGTTATCTTTTCTTATTTTTTTCTTACTACTGGCCATTTGGGCATTTTACTGTTCACTAGTTACTATAAGAAGGTGGTTAGGTGAAATGAAAGGAGATGAAATTCACAACTATTTAATTTTTCTGCCTATTGTTTTTATTTATTCAGTCATTAGATAATTACTGACAGCCTAAAATATGCCAAACATTGTGCTAGGTGCTTTA
>NW_007901187.1:0-509 GCF_000696425.1 Galeopterus variegatus
AATATCAAAGCATCCAGTTTAAATTCCACAGATAGAATTCAAACAATGTCAGGTTAAAAATATATGTGTGTGTGTGTGTGTGTGTGTGTGTGTGTGTATCTCCAGTTTAGAAAAAATTATGTTGGTCCTAAAAAGATATCAGTCTCAGATACAAATGCTTACATTCAAAATGATGATGATGTTGATAAGAATAATAAGAAGCTTTAACAACAAGCACAGATTTCTACAAATAAATGGAGGAAAAAATATTGCATGAAAAATATGTAGATGCTTTGAAAGAGTATTCTGCTTAGTGTAGAAAAGAGAACGCAGTTTTTCCACCTCCTCTCATTAAGTACGACAGTGAAGAGTAGAATAGTCATCCGTGAGATGGTTGCAACTCCTGAGGAAAACGGCCACCGTAGTGCGTTAGGGTGTTAGACAAGCTCGGCCGCTTTTCAAACTTTGAATTTCAGATACAGATACAGAAGACACAGATACATAGACAGAAGCTCTATTTCCAAAAATTC
>NW_007901188.1:0-509 GCF_000696425.1 Galeopterus variegatus
AGGTGTGGTTGTTTTTATCATTTAGGCCTGTTTTAGATGCAAATGTCAGAAAACATAATTCGAACAGGTTTACTTTATTGGCTTATGTAACTGAAAAGCACAGGGTTTATCTGGCTTCTGGCTCAATGCGCATCATCAGAACCTGACTTCTCTCCTCTCTCCCCTACTCTCTGCTAACTGCACTCTCAGGCTCCATCTGGGGGCAATATGGCTGTGTCTTCCCTGCTATAAACTGAATAAAAAATAAATGTTTTTGTGAAGTAGAATACAACAAAGAGATTTATTTTAATTGGGTTAACATAGAACATGTGCCCATACTGAATGAGAAGCCAGAGATGCATGCAGTGTTCTGAGTCATGTGCCTATGCTTGGGGTGAGTGTCACTGACATATAGAGAATGGAGAGTGTGTAAATATTTTAAGAGCAGCTGCTTATACATACACACACATACACACACAAACACACATGTAATATGTAAACCCTATATATATGCAAATAATACATAAAAG
>NW_007901189.1:0-509 GCF_000696425.1 Galeopterus variegatus
AAAAAAAAAACAAAACAGCTAATATCACATGTAATCAATGTAATCATATAGAATTGAGTGCTTTCACTCCAAAATTGGGAGCAAAGCCAGGATGTCAACTACCAACATCTACGCAATGTTTTACTGAAGTTTCTAGCACTTGTATGAATAAGACAAACAAAAAATTACAAATAATAAAAACAGAAAAGAATACAGATTTGAAGGGGAGAAATAAAATTATATTTATTTACAGAAGGCATAAATATATACATAGAAAATTAAAAGAATCTGCAAAAAAGCTTCTAGAAATAGTGAATTTAGCAAGATTGCAGAATATGGCATCAAAATAGAAAAATCAATTTTCTTTCTACATACTACTAACAAATAATTGGAAATTAAAATTTTAAAAATATTATTAAAAACAGCCTCAAGAACATTAAACTAACAATTTATGTGCAAGATTTATATGCAAATACTACAAAATAATTATTGAGAAAAAATAAGTGGAAAATTTAATAAATGGAGAGATA
>NW_007901190.1:0-509 GCF_000696425.1 Galeopterus variegatus
GCATCTTTCGAAAGTTACAACAGAGGGCCAAAGGCCAACTAAAAGCCTGAGATTTAGTAGTAAGATTATTCGTAATCATGTTAGCTTGTGTCCCTGAGCTATGACCTTCACAAGTGTTTCTTAGATTCTTGCCACCTTAGGTAAGACAGAAAGGCTAGAGGGGGGCTGGAATCTAAGAATACCCTTCCCCTAGGCAGGATAAGGTTCTGGTAATGTTATTTCCCCTGCATAGTAGGCCTTTGTTATGAAGAATTCTCTGGCAGCGTTTCAAAATGTTTTCTTCTCTCTTACCCATGCCATAGCTACAGGGAATATTTCTTAACTTTTTACCATGAGAAATTGGTGAGGTTCCTGGAAGAAGGATTGTCAAAAGTATGGAGCCCCCCACCCAGACTCTCAAGGTAATGCATGTTAGCCCCCAGGCTTTTCTCACCCACAAGGTAGTCCGCACTTAACCTAAGAAATTTATCAAAATTACGATTTAAAATTTCCTATTATTTTATGGGTCA
>NW_007901191.1:0-509 GCF_000696425.1 Galeopterus variegatus
CTATGTAGAATCAAATACTTACAAGTTTCCCCCCAGATCTGTGCTCAAATGGGATCATGTTGAACTTCTTGGCTGCTTTCCGATACATGCAGTAGTGTTTGACCCAACTGGAACCAAATGGAGCAGGCCCTTCAACAAAAACAGAACTTTGTATTTTCCTTCGTAAATAAGCAGACATGCAAAGCTCCAAACACATTACTGAAGAGGAAAAAACCAGTAAGTAGCAACTAATACAGCCCAGTGAGACAAACCAGCAATACTGCTGGTTCTAATAAACTGGAAAAACTAGGGAAAATAAGAAGGCCACAGAGATACTTTAGACAAGATTCTAAGACATTTTCAGCAACAAAGAAGTGATTTAAAGACAGACTTGTTAAATAGTTTGCTAGAAAAACCCTCAGTTTTCTCATACTTGCAAATCTCTTAATTGTAAGCTCTATTTTTGGTGTGTTTCTAGGTATTAAGAACTCACAAGGGTTTCACAAGTTCCATTCAATATATGTGATAAT
>NW_007901192.1:0-509 GCF_000696425.1 Galeopterus variegatus
TTACCTGAGAGGTGTAATTTAGATTTTCAGAGGATGAGAACTTGGCTTGTAATATCCAAGTCGTTTGGTTTGAAATGCCTGTCTACAGCTTCATTCCAAAGGGAAAAATTTTTCACCTACATTTTTAAAGTAGTGAGAAAAGTATCTGTTTTCTAGACTTGACACTTATAAGGACTGCTTCAAAGTTCATTTAGAGTGGATTGTAATGAGGTTAAAAAAAGAATCTGAACTGAAGTTGGGTATAAAATATCAAAAGCCATTTACCATAGTACTAGCTTAAATCTAAAACTTGATATGGGATAATATAGGCAATATGAAAAGCAAATAGTACTAAAATAATATTTTGGAAAATATTTAAGAATTGCTTAAATGAGAGGGAAAAAAAAAACTATAAGCAGCCAGGGATATTACCTAAGTACTAATTACAGGACATGACTTGGGACAGATGCAGAGTAAGCTACTAATTAACTAAAATCTGGAATACCATAGCTAATATTATTTTGTTGTCT
>NW_007901193.1:0-509 GCF_000696425.1 Galeopterus variegatus
GTGGCCCACCACCACAGCAGCAGCCACCACTGCTTTGTAGGTGGGCTGCTGAACACTCGACTGCCTTGACACAATGAGGAACACCACTGGAGCCCAGGGAAACAGGTCAGTGAGCACAGACCCACAACCCAGTGGCCCAAACCACAGGGGGAATTATGCTGTCCCCCAGTTGTGTACTTGGGAGTGGGAGATATATGCCATGTGACTGCCTTGACTCCCATGTGACTGCCTTGATCTGGGCAAAGACAAATATGGAACCCCTGGAGAGTGCAGAAACCCAGGAGAGCAAAATAAATTAAGGAGGAAAATTCCCTACTACCACCAAACAATCCCTCAACCAAGGGAAGCACAGACCCAGGAGGAGCCTCTGCCTGTAGGAAAGAGGCAAGAGAAAACCTGCCAAGGGTCACCCATTCAAACTGAGGAGCTCTAGTATACCCTAGTGCGCCCATTAGGTTCATGGGACACTATCTGGAGTATCAACATGTCTGCCCCTAGTCACCCACTCC
>NW_007901194.1:0-509 GCF_000696425.1 Galeopterus variegatus
TTAGAGAACAGGAGGATAAGAGGATCCAGCAACATGTGGGGTAACAAGGTGGAAAGGAGAACAGCAAAATATTTCTCCAGAAAGTCAAGGAAGAAATGTTTCAAAAAGTCGGAAGCGATCGATTGTGTCAAATGCTGCTCTGATTGAGATAAGGACTGAAAATTGACCATTAAATTTAGCAATAAGGAGATATTGATGATAACTGTCTCAGTGGAGTGATGGATATAAAGCCTAATTGGAATGGTTTCAAGAGAGAATGGAAAAAAAAATGCTGAAGGAAGTTGGAACAGAAAACTGCTGTAAAGGGGAGCAGAAAAACCAGGAGGGAGATGGAATCAAAGATTATTTTTTGAATGGTAGGAGACCTTACAGTATGCTTATATGTAGATAAAGATAAACCAACAGCAGGAAAAATATGGTAAAATAGAAAAAAAAAAAGAGAATTGCAGAAGTGTTGTCCTTGAGTAGATGGGAAAGGATGTGATCCAGGGTCTAAGAGAGGGGCTGGC
>NW_007901195.1:0-509 GCF_000696425.1 Galeopterus variegatus
CAGTTTAGATACATGGGGCCTTCCCTTTTATCTGTCTTAGGTCTGGGTTTCAAGGTACATGTACCCTAATCCTGCCTCTACCACTTAATTATTGTGAATCTGTGGGTAAATAACTTGACTTTCTGTTCATATTTTTCCTCTGAAAATGATGATAGTACTTACCCACCTCATGAGCTTGTGTGAAAAGGAAATGAAGTCATGTGTGCAAAGTTCTTAGCACAATGCCTTCCACATGCAATGTGCTCAGTAAAAGTTAGCTATATATAAAGTCTCCTCCAGTCCATCCGTCTCTGTTTTCTGACTTCCTCAAGTACTTAAGAGTCTACCACCGTCTTATAGTCACAGATATTTTAGGATGTGTTAGTATTGTTTTTCCAAGAAGACTGTCAGCTCCCTGTGGGCAGAGGCCATATCTTGAAATTATTTTCTATCTCACAGTGTTTTATTCTGTACTGAGCATATGAGGGGCTTAGTAAATTTTTGATTATTGGTTGATAATCTTTTTTTTT
>NW_007901196.1:0-509 GCF_000696425.1 Galeopterus variegatus
GTTCCTTGTGAATTGCTTTGTATCTCTCAGGACACTTGATGTGCGTCATTGTTTTGTTTTGCTTTGTTTTTTAAACAATCTCAAACTTACAGATAAGTTGCAAATAGAGAACAAAGAACTTTATCCCCCAAACCACTTGTAAGTCATCAACATGATTTCCCATCAACCCTGAACTGTAGTGCTGTATTTCCCACAAACAAGGATATGGTCCTACATAACCCACCATATAACCAATAAAGTCAGGAAATTAACACTGATACATTACCACCATTTAATCCTCAGACCTAATTTAAGTTTTTCCAATTTTCCCATAATGTCATTTGTAGCAAAAGGATACAGTCCGGGATGACACATTGTGTTTAGTTATCATGTTTCTCGAGTCTCCTTCAGTCTGGAGTAATTCCTTGGACTTTCCTTCATGACCTTGACACTAGTGGAGATTTTAGATCAGTTATTTTATAGAATGCCCTTTGGTGGGCTCTTTGAGAACGGAGTATTTTTTCATGCTT
>NW_007901197.1:0-509 GCF_000696425.1 Galeopterus variegatus
AGTGGTACAGGCACAGATAGACCAGTGAAACTACAGAATAGAGTCCAGAAACACCCACACGTATGTGGTCTGATTTATGGTAAATGAGACGCTTCAGGACAGTGTGTGGAGGATGGTTTTTTCAGAAGATGGTGCAGGGTCAAACGGATATATTTAATTTAAATAATCTTGACCCCTACCTCACATCATATGCTAAATTCAATCCCATATTCACTGGAGGCGTAAATTGTAGAAGGCAATACTTACTTAAAATTTCAGGAGAAATCATAGTACCATATCTTTGTGATCTTGGAGTAGACAAATATTTCTTAAATATGACATAAATAGCACAAATTATAAACAAAAATGTGACAAATTAGACTATATTGAAATGGAGAACTTCATCAAAAGACATCATTAAGAGAAAAAGTATACATATAATGGAAGAAGATATTTATAAAACCTAGATGAGACAAAAAATTTATATCTGGAATATGTGAATAACCTGTACAAAGCAAAAAAAAAAAAAA
>NW_007901198.1:0-509 GCF_000696425.1 Galeopterus variegatus
ATAAGGGAGTGGGTAGCATGGTCTTTGCTCAATAGTAGGTTAGACTGAGTCACTGAAGAGAAAAAAGATGGAGGAGAAAATGGGATGGTGACGGGAAAGGATTGAAAGGAATGGTTACCGAGGGCTCATCACGTACCAGGCACTGTGTTTAATGCCTTAAAATATTCATTTACTCTTTTACTATCATTTTCCTTTTTGTAGCTTTAAAAAGTTTTCATTTATAACTGACACATAGCTGTACATGATTATGGGTTACAGTGTGATGTTTTAATACATATATACATTATTTAATAATTATGTCAGGGTAGTTAGTATATCCATCACCTAAACATTTATCATTTCTTTGTGATTCAAGATCCTCTTTTCTAGCTGCCTTGAAATACACAATACTATATTATTAGCTATAGTCACCCTACTGTGTATAGAACTCCAGAACTTGTTCTATCTAACTGTAATGTTGTACCTGTTGACCACCTCTCCCCATCTTTTCCCCTACCCTCCCCAGTCCA
>NW_007901199.1:0-509 GCF_000696425.1 Galeopterus variegatus
ACTTTACACTTTATTAGGAATTATTCGTAAGTTTAATGTTTCCAGTTTCACTACATTATGAAATTCATTAGCATAGAAACTAATGAATTTAACATAAAATGCAAAGCACACAACAGTGCAAAAGGCACATCCTAAAGACTCAATAACTCAGAATAAGTAAATTAACTTATGAAATAAAGAGCATACAAATGAAAGCTGGGCACACTAATAGAGAGACAAGAAAGTTTCACAAAAATAGGGAGAACTTTATATAAATTGAAGGCACATGATGAAGTATAGCCTATTTAGGAAATTTCAAAATTTTAGTATGCTGAGAATTAGTAAAATGTGTGTTACATTAGTTAAGGCATTTGAGACAACTTTAGAATACATGATTTGAAGAAAACAATGAGTATGCATTTGTGTGTGTATATAAATGCATATTTATTTACAGTGTATACCTATTTACTTAAAAAGTTTATTTTTCAGCTTTCCCAGGGCCTCTTTCACATCCTGGTTCCTTAGGCTAT
>NW_007901200.1:0-509 GCF_000696425.1 Galeopterus variegatus
AAAAAAAAAACTGATTTCTAACAATGGTTTTACTGGGGCAGAAGGTAGAAGCCAGTTGCCAAAAGTAACATGCAGGGATAATAATCACCTTTGATTTCACTAGGGTATTTAGAATTGGCTCATTCCTAACTGTGTGCCAGTGTAAGAAACACACTCTGTGGGGTTGCTCTCTTTAAACATTTCTTAGCGGTTTAAAAATTTCCTGTGTCACCAGCAGATTTCAAATTGCCAGGTACATGCAAAATGGAAATTCACGGTGTGACTTTTACTTCTCACTCAGTAAGCAAAATTAACACTTTTATGCTTCCCTCCTGGAAAAGTGACAGAGAAGGACAAAATCCACATGAGAGACACTTTCCCGAAGACTTCTACTTCTTGGCAGCTTACAGCTTTGTGACTTAATGTTACATCTGACTTTGCATCTTTTTTTGAACTTCAACCTGGAAGACACATGCAGATCTCTCAGCAAAAAATATGTGCTTCCTTTGTAGGGTGATGGGTGGAAGTCA
>NW_007901201.1:0-509 GCF_000696425.1 Galeopterus variegatus
GAACAATCTAAACCCAAAGTTAGCAGATGGAAAGAAATCATTAAGATCAGAGCAGAACTTACTGAAATTGGAACCCCAAAAATGATGCAAAAGATCAATGAATCAAAAAGTTGGTTTTTTGAAAAGATAAATAAAATTGACAAACCATTAGCATGGCTAACTAAAAAAAAGAAGAGAGAAGACCCAAATAACAAAAATTAGAAATGAAAAAGGTGAGATTACAACTGATACGTCTGAAATAGAAGGAATCATTCAAGACTACTATAAGAAACTATATGCCAACAAATTTGAAAATCTGGAGGAAATGGGTACATCTTTGGACACACACAAACTACCAAAACTGAGACAAGAAGATGTAGAAAATCTCAACAGACTGATAACAATAAAAGATTGAAGCTGTTAGCAGAAGGTGCCCAACAAAGAAAAGCCCACGACCAGATAGTTTCATAGCAGAATTCTACCAAACATTCAAAGAGGAATTGACACCGATTCTCTACAAACTATTCCAA
>NW_007901202.1:0-509 GCF_000696425.1 Galeopterus variegatus
TGAAAACTGAAAAAATATAACTTTGTTCACATAAGATTTTGGTTCCCTTGCCATAGCAAAGAGAAAATTTTCATTGTTTATTTTAAAGTCTGTGAGCTCTTAGAAGACATTTGAAAAATATAAAATACAGAAAAATACAATACAATATGAGGAAAATATTACTTTTCCAAAAAATGAAGACAAGTAAAACATAAAGGATACTAAATGAGAAATAATTTTACTACTTTCTTGAACACACGTAAGAGCTAACAAGGACAAAATTCTAATAGAAATCACTCAGCAAGATTCGGCAAATGAAATTGTTTCAAAAATGCCTATTTAGATCTTTTACATAAATGAGGATAAATATATCAGCAAAATATGGAAAATGCAACTTTCAAAGATTCATACTTCATTAGTAAATTGGCTACTAAAAGAAGGATTAGGAATAAATTGAGTGCAGATGCTCGTATGCACTTATGAAAAACGTATTTTAGTATGTAGAAGAAAAGATTTATCATTTTTATGAA
>NW_007901203.1:0-509 GCF_000696425.1 Galeopterus variegatus
CCTACTTCTCCACCCTGCTGGGTGCTCAACACACGGAAGTTTCTCAAACACTAGGTGTGCTGCCACAGAGCCTTTGCATTGGCTGTCTCCTCCGCCTGCAATAGCTCATCTTCCAGAGAGCCACATGGCTTTCCCCCACCCAGCTTCTCCCTACCACCCCCTTGACATTCCTTATTCCCTCTGTGACACTTACCCCCAACATGCAGTGTGATCGATTTTTTTGTTAATTGTCCATCTACTCCCACTGCTCTAAAAGCTCCATGAAAACAGAGATGTCTGTTTTGTTTCCTGCTATATCCCTAACACATGAATAGTGCCTGGTTTGCGGTAAATATTTGATGAATTTATGAATGAATGAAGGAATGCATTTTTGACATCTAAGGAAACCTTAGATGTCAAAAATGAAGACAACAGAAAGTTACTCAGCAGTGAAAATAGTCAACAAGTCTCTTATTTAGGGGTCTTCTGGAGGCTGTTTTTTTACTTTTAGTTTAAAAGAAAATCTCTTC
>NW_007901204.1:0-509 GCF_000696425.1 Galeopterus variegatus
GAATGCTTTTACCAATAATTTGAAAAATATAGATGCAGTGGACAATTACCTAGAAAAATGTTAATTTTCAAAATTTCCTCAAGGATTTGTTAAAAATTTGAATAACCATAAACTATATTGAAAAACATTCAGTGTTTTCCTCCCATATAACACAAGATCCAGATGGTTTTATTAGGCAAGTTTTAAAAATCATTTAAGAACAAAGAATTCCTTTGTTACATAAAACCTTTTGAAGAATAGAAAATAATGGAAAACTTATGAAATCATCTGTAGACTAATATTGTGGATATAAAACCAGATAAATACACCACAAAACAGAAAACTATGGACAATATCATCTATGAATATAGTATGAACTACATACAGCAAAGTATCAAAATAATAAAATACGGTAAGCAAGTTGGGATTATTACAGGAATAAGATTATTCAGCATTAGGGATTCTGTTAGTTTAATTCGCTTCATTGATTTAAAAAAATGATCACTACAGTTAAAGCAAAAGTGGCACTT
>NW_007901205.1:0-509 GCF_000696425.1 Galeopterus variegatus
AAAAAAAAAAAAAAAAAAAAAAAAATAGACAGAGGAGGAGGAGGGGCTGATAAGGAATAGTCAAAAGGTAAGAGGCATATAAAGAGAGTGCTCTGTCACAGAAAACATGAACACAACATGTTAAAAGAAGAAAATGGTCAACTGTGTCAAATGCTGCTGAAAAATCAACGAAAATGAGGATTAGCAGTGATCTTTGCATTCGGAGATGCACATATACCTTGGGCAAAACTGAACAGAACTATTGTGGTAAAAGCTTAACTGGAACATAATCAAAGTGAATGAAAGGTGAGAAAAGGGAGCTAGCAAGTGTCAATATTTGTGACAAGACATTTACCTGTGAATGACAGACAAGAGATCATAGGGATTCATCAGAAAATTTATTAGAATTTTTTTTGAAGATGAGTGGCTTGAACAGGTCTAATGCTGATTAATAAGATCCTGGAAAAAAAAAAAAAAAAGGCAGAACCCGAAAATACTTAAGATTCCTGGCAAGATAGAAGGAATTCATA
>NW_007901206.1:0-509 GCF_000696425.1 Galeopterus variegatus
CCCAAATATACCATGTGGTGATAATAATTTGTGGGAGGTAATTTATTTTTCAATAAGGGAAAGTTAATTTTAGGTTTTACACAAATTTATAAAAAGATATACTCCACTACAGTGAACAGTTCCAACATGGATACAGCCAAATTTACCATTTTTCTATTATGTTAAGCTCATATTCATACAACTATTTCCCTGAATTTAGGGCTTCTGGCTTCAATCAACATCCTTCCTTATTATCATGTCCCCAACTCTAAAAATAATGTGTTTGGATTTTTCATTTGATTTATAAATTAATAATATTAGGCTTAAATAAAATTTGCATGTGGCTCAATATTACTTATTGGTTCCAACTTAATTTTAAGTATGTGTTTTTATTTTATACTGCCTAAAAACATAACCTGTTAGATTTCTGCTTTCATAAAATTAATAATATTTTAGACCTAAAACTTGTCTATTTAAATTTTTTCCTCTAGTTTTGGAATATAATATGTAACCTCTGCTTACTACTAAAA
>NW_007901207.1:0-509 GCF_000696425.1 Galeopterus variegatus
AGCAGACAGTCCACCGTGGGAATTAAATTGAGTACATTTGGGAAAATCCAATAATCCACATTCTAATGTAAATGCAGAGTCATTTCTCAACACTTTTCAGGAATAAAAGCATAGGTACTCTACATTAGAGACTCTCTCTCTTACCCTCTCTTGCCATATTTCTTCTATCTGCTTCTATACACAGTTACCTCTCAGTATTCTACACTAGGGAGGCTGCTAAGGATAACCAACGCCTAAGCAGTGAGTTTTACAATGTATTCGACTGATATAAATTAGGGGGTTTTTTGCTTCCTAATTCAGTTTGACTTAGATTAAAACTATTATTAATCTCCATTTCCTAATATACAAGCACAGGTAAGAAGGGAAAAGTGGTTAAAATATTTAAAACTAACCTCAGATTACCTACACACTGACAATCAATGGTGCATTATTCTAAGAAAAATGAGGAAAAAAAAAAAAAAAACCCAACAACTTAGTTTTTAATGCTCTTCTGAGAAGCGTACCTGAAG
>NW_007901208.1:0-508 GCF_000696425.1 Galeopterus variegatus
ACCAGCCCAAGCCTCTGCTCACTCATCTCTCATACCTGCACATCATGAGCTGGAACCCACTGTGGCCACAACTCAGGGCCAAGGAGTCACCTCCCATCCAAGGCTACGGTAAGGGAGAGCAATGTGACCTCTCATGACCGCTCTTTCATGCAGTTTCTTTGTGGGGTCTAGGATAAGTAAGCATCAATGTGAAGGAGGAGATGATCTGAATCTCAGCCCAACACCACAGTCATCGCAGAGACATGGGGTCACAGGGCTGGTCAGATCCTTGGACCCAGCTGGACACATTGAGAAGGACCAGCCATGTGGAGATGCCTCCTTCCTCAGAAACTGGGTGTCAGTTCTGAAAAGCAGAATGTCCCTGCTCCACTGAGGTGCTGTCCAGACTCATCCTGCCTGTTTTAATAACATCCAGGAGAAGCCACAGTAAAGCTTCCTCCTCAGCCTTCAGGGCTGTGAACGGGGGCTTCTTCCTTCCTGTGAATGTCTCTTAAGAAAAGAGAAAAAA
>NW_007901209.1:0-508 GCF_000696425.1 Galeopterus variegatus
AGATTCAATGCAATCGCCATCAAAATACCAATGACATTCTTCACAGAAATGGAAAAAACAACCTTACCTTTCCTATGGAAAAACGAAAGACCCGAATAGCCAAAGCAATCCTGAGCAAAAAAAACAACAAAGCCAGAGGCATAACTGCCTAACTTCAAATTATACTACAAAGTTGTTGTAACCAAAACAGCATGGTACTGGTATAAAAATAGACATTCAGACCAGTGGAGTAGAATTGAGAACTCAGAAATCACTCCTCAGGCTTACAGCCATCTGATATTGGACAAAGGCAACAAAAATCTACATTGGGGAAAGACTGCCTCTTCAACGAGTGGTGCTGGGAAAACTGGATACCGATATGCAGAAGAATGAAACTAGATGTGCATCTCCTACCATACACTAAAATCAACTCAAAATGGACTAAAGACTTAAGTTTAAGACCCAAGACTAGGGGCCGGCCCGGTGGCGCACTGGATGGTGCGCCGCTTGGGAAGCGCGGCGGCGCTCC
>NW_007901210.1:0-508 GCF_000696425.1 Galeopterus variegatus
TGGCCTTCAGTTTGGAAAAACCCCAGACTGATTTCTGGTTGGGAGAGGGGTGACTGGGGTGTCCCCGAGCCACTTGAACCTGCTGGAGAGCTGACGGCTTGAGGGTGCCGAGCCGGCTCACACCGGGGGGATTCAAAGAGGAACTGTGTGCTGTGGGATCCTCCCCCAAGGTGCTCATGCCCTGGTGTGGGAGATAATTCAACCACACAGGGGGCCGCAATAATGGAGGGAAGGTGGGAGGTCCAGAGAGGACCTTGACCAGGGCCACAGGAATGCCCACAGTGTCTGTGGCGGAGGCCTGAGACCCCTTCGGGGCTGGGTGGGGCTGAGAGACAAGGATTGCAGAAGACACGGCCCAGCCTTGAACTGAGTGCACAGAGAGGGGAGGGGTCTGGCAAAGGAGGAGGAGTCTCAGAAAAAAGATGCACCCTCTGGGTGGCCCCACCCAGTGCACACAGAGAGGGGAAATGCCCAGATAGCGAGGCGGAGACTTACAGATCTCACACAC
>NW_007901211.1:0-508 GCF_000696425.1 Galeopterus variegatus
TTAGATTATTGATTTGAGCTCTGTTTTCCTTTTTTATATGGGCATTTACATCTATAAATTATTCTCTGATTAATGCTTTCACTGCATCCATAAATTTTGGTAGGTTGTGTTTTCATTTTTATCTCAAAATATTTTCTGATTTACTTTGTGAGTTCTTCTTGATTGGTTGTTTAGGAACATGTTATTTAATTACACATATTTGTAAAATTTCCAGGCTTTTTTCCTGTTACTGTTTTCTATCTTTATTTCTTTATGGTCAGGGAAGATGCTTTGTATGATCGCAATCTTTTCAATTTAATGAAACTTGTTTTGTGGCCTAACATATGGTTTATTCTGTGAGAATGTTTCATGTGCACTTGAAAAGAATATAATTTTGCTGTTGTAGGGTGGAGTGTTCTATATATATTGGTTAGGTCTAGTTGCTTATAGTGTTGTTCAGCTCTTCTGTTTTCTTATTGATTTTATGCCTACTTGTTCCATTCATTGTTGATAGTAGAGTATCGAAATC